>NC_136261.1:275917699-276130199 GCF_964187855.1 Myxine glutinosa
CGCCTGAACATCAATAACTTATTACATGTAGAGTCCCTGTCACGACAGCCGAATAGCTACCTATTCAGATCTACCTAGCTCTAGATGTTGCATTACCAAATTCATAACACAGCCCCCCCCCTGGAACCGTAGCTCCTGCAAGGTTCACCGCAGGGCTACCATTCCAGCCTTAACACTTACTGTCACACACTTAATTAACCTATGAAATAAATCAGGAAGGGCTGTGGGAAGTGAGTCGGACTACCTACCTACACTTCCTTAACATGCTGAACCCCTTAACCATCATGCAAGTATGTACATCTTCTTCGTTGTTCCTGTGGAGGGAGGAAACAACAACACACAACACTAACTTAACCACAAAACTTAACCATCTTTCCAAAACTCAAAACTCTAACCTTTGTACATACCCCGGTCTACAGACCGCGTCCCCCGGTGGATGCCACAAGACTCAACCTTACCTGCGGGGCCATCCCCAATGCATCCCCCTAAATTTCCTCGGGCCCTGTCCAGATGTTACAGGTGAGTGACACGGCTCGGTGGATTTCGCCCACATTCATGCTACACAGACCCCTTAACCACTCATTCTCATTCCATAGGTCATCAAGGCATTGCAAAAATCAACAAAGCACTTATTCCCAATACACCCCCTGCAGGACCATGGCATTGATGTCATTCACGTGTGTGTGCATTCCTCAACTAGGCAGCGGGGAGGTACCGCACAAAAAGATGGTGGGGGCGCATCAGGCTGTGGTGCCCGCAGTCCCAAAAACAAGTCAACCGACTTACAAATTCATTGCCCCCCCCCCCCCTTTACCTCTTGGCCCCGTGACAGCCCAACAGCCCCTTTCCGCCGTTACCTCGCCGGTGAGGGTCTCCACACACACCAGGCTCCTTTGCCTCCTGCTTTCACGCAGCAACACGGGTCACCGGGGGACTTCCTCACCCCGCGGCGCCCAACCAGACCCTCCACCGACGAGCTCCAATTTCCAGTTACCACCGGCTGCCAGGGGTAATTGCCGCAGAGGGGGGCCCGCAGGCATCGCTCCTCAGAGCTTGCTCTGTACCTGCGGACACACACACCTTCCCCACCCACAAGACCCCAAAACACACTTCCTCCCCCCGCTGCCATTCAATTCTCCACACAACTCAGCACAATTCAGTACAATTCATAGATGGTGTAAAAGGTGTTACAAGGCTTGCCATGGCCTGCCAATGTGAAATCCCATTCACAGTTCGAATCATTGAATCCTTACACATTTCCATTAGCACATTTCCAAAAAGCACAATTATCGCCCCTCATTATCTCCAATAATCATCACTCACTCTCCAGGTTCCACTCTCACGACCACATCAAAACACCTAACCACAACACAAAAACATACGCCACCCACAAGACACTGTGGCTCCCATTCCATCCCCTCACCGGCCATGTCATCACTCGCTCTCACCTCCCAACTCCAAATTACATGTCCCCAATTTCCCAAAGCAAATCCTGAAGCCTGGGACAGTACTCCTCAAAACACTCACCTCAAGTGCAGGTAGTTGCAGGTTGGTCAGATCCAAAGGTGCCATCCACCCATACAATTCCCAAAATTTCACATTGGGCCTACCAAATACTTCCAAATTTCTTTTTTGTCCCCACTACACTGGCAGGTATGTGGATCCGCATCCAACGGTGATCATCGCTACACAACTACCTGTGGCCACGACAGCTCTGCACCTCTACCGTGCAAGGGTCACCGGGACAAGGTGAGCAGTCAAAACGCCAACATGGCCCATGAGCGTCCATAAGGGTGCGACCCACCATCCCTCCTTCGGCCCCCCTGCGAGGAACACAGCTGCAGCAGCCCCAGCTGGCCAATGTGGTGAGCACCTGCTGCCACAACACACACTACCGCACACACCTCGGCCCTGGGGGGCACGGTCGCAGTGCGTGGCATCCCTACAGCCACGTCCCCTGCACCTCCCCATCATCCCCCAGTCCGACTACAGAACTGCAGCCCCCCAGTGCTCACCCACACTTGACCACACCAAGGTCCAGTCAACAGCCATGCTCCACCAGGAGACTCACCCAGAAGACATGGTCCACACACCTCGGACATGCACAGCACCACGTTGACCCTCAGGCTACACAACTGCATCCCCAGGATCCCGCGTCCCAAATATCAGCACAGTTGCCCCCGCAACCAGTTGAAAGCTGTGTCTTACTACCCTATTAATTTCATCACAGCCTCCAACACTTTGGTCTACACACCTGGATCAATAATGGCGTCACTGTACAGTGTCCACCATGGCATTTCAAAATCCACCCTTAAATTTCCATCTAACCCACAGATTACCCATGCCAAACATGTCACCTTTTACTAACCTCACCAAAGAAGGATGCTTTGCCATACACATGCCAGCCGAGCATGGCCCATATGCTCGGCTCGTTACACATCTCCCGATTCACATCCCCATAGCTCCCTTCCCAACCCGAGAGTCCATAAATCATAACGGAGCATCTGTGGAAGGTCACTCACACCATCACGTTCCACAGATGCCCCACTGGTTGTCCGGCAGGCTATCTCCATCCCTGTCCATTCGGTTTGACCCGCGTCCATCGACCAACCACCATGCCAGGTCACCGCATGCTGGTTGTCCCAGAGTCCCTGGAGGAGAGTGCCAGGCCGCATGCCCGGGTGGTCACCACATCAGTCCCAAGTTGGCCGTCCGCAGTGCCACCACCAAAGCGCGACCCACAACACCTCCCCCTAGTGGTCCTCAATATTTGCCATCCCAGGCTTGAGAAACCACCTCGGACCTCCCTGGAGGTCTTAACCCCCACCAGGGTCCGGTGACCCTGCCGGCCCGAGCCACCAGCTCGGACGGCGCCCCGATGGACAAGGGACGCCACACTCCACCAGACCCCCCCGTGGGACCCAGGTCGTACCTCGACACCCAAGGCTGGACCCCACGTCCAAATCTCGCCATCACAGCCCCCCAGCTGGCTGGCATACCCAAATTTTGAAAGGGGCAACTTTGGCCCGAGGCCATCACCCATGACCTCGCCATGTCCAGATCCCGCAGCCCGGGGACCAATCCCCACCATGGCTGCTCCAAATCAATTTCCCATTGTAATTTTATTTTAAATTTTCTTTTACAAATTTTCATTCCCACTGCCAAACCGCAGCTGCAGGGAACAACCTCTACCACCGGTTGTTCTGCCCCTCCCTGCAGTTGATCCAAATTCCCTACAGGGACCAAATCTCCAGAAGCTCTATCTCCCGATCCTCCAAGATCCAAATCCAGCCCGGAGCCAACACACTCCCCCAACTGGTTGTCCAATTTTGGAGCCTCTGTTTCCAAATAGCAGTGTACAGTGAGCGTCCCCTCGGTCATTCCAACCACCTCCTCGGACCAACTCACCTCATCACCCAGGCTCCTTTGGGCCTGAACAAGCTCTACCTCCATGGGACTGTCACAGGTCTCCAGCCGCTGGATCAAATCATCCTCATCACAAATCATTCCTGACCCCGCCAGGCTTTGATCAATATCCCCAATAAATACCTGGTCCGGCTCCATTGCACGGACCCCCACAAACTCTACCCCCTCTTGCTCCGCACCACCGCCCTGGTGCTGCGCAATTCCAAATTCATCCCCTGGTTGGGGTGTTGTGACATCCACACGGTCCCGATAAACAACCAGGCCAGAATGTGGGAAACATTCCCCATTACAACTCTCACATTCCAAATTTCCTTCCCCGCTCACCTGTGGACACTCCACGTTTACCTGCAGGCATTCCCCATCTACCTGTACACATTCTCCGCTCACCTGTGGACATTCCCCATCCACCTGTGCACCTGCGGTCTCCCCATCATCCCCCATTTTGTTTGCCAGCCCATCACTTTTAATACTCAATTTCCGCCATTCCCCATTCATTCGTTCATAGTGGGCCTTCAATAGATTGAATATGGTCTGGTAAGTTATAGGAGCCGTCTCTCCGGCGGGGGAAGTTCCAACGCTATCCTCCATTTCCCTTATTTCCGTCTCACTCCCGACGCTGACGGAGGCCTCGCTGCGTACTTCCATTTCGTCGACCTCCGACATCCGCTTTCCGGAAGATTGTTTCCCGCGCGCGTATTTATTTTAATAATTCCTGAAACAATTTAAATTTGACGAAGACGCGATATCGCGCTCCGTTTGCCCGATTGATTATTAAATTTCTCCGCCTCGACTATAAAAATTTTGCGTTCGAACGTCGGGCGCAATGTACGCCCGACCGTGTCGATGTCTCCCCGCGGACAAAAAAATTTGTCCGACCGTGTCGATGTCTCGCCGCGGACAAAAAAATTTGTCCGACGGGTTCAAATCCTACACTCCTGACACCACTTGTCGCGTGACTACCCTTGGTGAACACCGTAGGGTAACACGGATGACCGATTGCGAGACTTTACACTCCCGAGGCGAAAACTCAATGGCGGATTCAAGCTCAACACAAAGTTAAACGCGCGGGAGGCCAGACGCAACGAGCTCCACAGCCTTATCTATTAAAATGAAACACCCAGGAAACTGCGTTCAAATATGTACAGAAAATAATATAAGGATTTATTATTGAAAAGTAATAACAGTGAAAAAAACACGCGCCGGTAATACTAATAACTAAATCGGGACGTCCCCACACGACTGATATCAAACACAAAACGAGGGAGATTAATTACGAAAAGAACACGTCACGTCGTTCAAAATGTACGCGGATTCGGGCTTATCTGGTCTTTCGTCGTCTTTGTGGCTGCCGTCCAACACCGCTCCTTTCGGCCCGATCGCACACCTCGCTCCAAGTTCCACGGCCCTCTGCGTCCGCCTCCAAGCGCCACCAGGCCTCGTCGGTCCAACGGCCCACACACACCACGAGCTCCTTTGCTCCAACGGTCCACCGCAGGGCTGCACGAAGCAACCAAGACCAAGTGCCAACTGCCAACTGCAACGAGCTGTGGTCACGAATGTTCAACGAACCGTGTCCTGTGCCAACTCCGACGAACTGTGCAACGAACCGTGTCCGGTGCCAACTGCCACGAACTCTGGTACGGAACTGTAACAACGAACTCTGCGACTCAACTCTCTCAACTCTGGACTCCACTCGAACTGCCGAAATGGCGTCCGACCGTCGCCTATATTGGTGGCCGATGACGTCACATTGGCGCGCTCCTCAGCCAATCATAGCCTCCCAACTCGCCCAGGTCACGCCCTCTGCGGCATGCGACTCCTGACATCTCCCGTCCGTGACCCCGCGGTCCTGGTGTAACACGTGCCAGCGAGGTTGGTAGGCCTTTGAGGTGCGCAGGCGAGGTTTGTAGGCCTTGGAGGTGTAAACGGTGGCGGTGTATTGTGGCGGTGTTCTTGGCCTGGTGGTGCCCATTTATTACGAAGTCAATGTCAGGGAAAGGGAATTATTTAATGTTGCACTAAGGACCTAACTAATGTTTATGTGGTTTGCAGTGCCATAAAGGACAAAGGTTTGATTACTAGGTGATACTCACAGGGGCGTTACCTTTAATCCCTCACTATTTAACACTCGAATCTCCAGGTAGATCCACACTCATACATCTTACCCCGACAACCGCCTGAACATCAATAACTTATTACATGTAGAGTCCCTGTCACGACAGCCGAATAGCTACCTATTCAGATCTACCTAGCTCTAGATGTTGCATTACCAAATTCATAACAATATATACATATATATAGATATATATATACATATATATATATATATATAGATATATATATTGATATATAGATATATATATACATACATATATATATATATATATATATATATATATATATATATATATATATATATATATATATATATATATATATATATATATATATATATATATAGATAGATAGATGGATATAGATGGATATAGATAGATATAGATAGATATAGATAGATATATATATAGATAGATATATATATATAGATATATATAGATATATATATATATAGATATATATATATATATATATATATATAGATATATATATATATATACAGTCACGTGAAAAAGTAAGTACACCCCATGTAAAGTTTTGACTTTTTCAACATACAGCTATTTGAGCTTCATTTCAACAATATTGATAGATAAAGGTGATATAATATAACAAATATCATGAAACATTTACATTTTGTAGTCCATTGTATAATTTAAAGAAACATGAATGCAAATTTCGCATGTGGAAAAAGTAAGTACACCCCTACATTTATCACTACTTCAAATACCTAAAATTAGAATCAGGTGCACCAGCTCAGGTGCAAATGATTAGAACATCGTCAGAGAGGATCTTGGAGGATCCTGTCTTATTTAAACCTCAGACATTTAGTTTGGTTTGCGATTTGTTGTTGAAGTGTGCGGTGTCACCATGCCAAGATCAAAAGAGCTCTCTGAGGCCTTCAGAAAGAAGGTTATTTACACACATATTTGCCTTGCCCTGGAATAGACTGTGCCCAATTTTTAACTCTCTTGGCCCAAGGCCTCCATTATGACGTCATAGTTCGACAAGTGCAAAACTTCATCCAATCAAGATGCAATTTATTGAGCACCATGTCGGCATAAACTGGTGGAGGAAAAAAAATAATGATGACGTCATCGGTCACGTGGGTTGGCCGCCATCTTGGAAAAAAAACGAAAAACTTGATCCAAAATGTCCGATTTTTAAAAGTACATTCCGGCAAGTCCTCGTATCGGTCTCTGACCGATTTCTAGTTTATTACTTGCCGGAAAAGATTCCGGCAAGTATGTTGATCTGTTCGTTTGTTACTTGCCGGAAATAATTCCGGCAAGTATGTTGATCTGTTCGTTTGTTTGTCTGTCTGTCTGTCTGTTTGTCTGTTTGTCTGTCTGCAGCACTGCGTCTACACCGTTGCACGGAGAATCGCCAAACTTTGCACACATATTCGTCTTGCCCTGGAATAGACTGTGCCCAATTTATGACGTCATCGGTCACCTGGTTCGGCCGCCATCTTGGAAAAACCGAAAAACCTTGCACCTCTATATCTCCGAAAGTACTGAATAGAAAAAATTGAGACATGGCTCATTGTAAAGAACTCTCCATTGGGAATAAAACATGTTAATGATGACGTCATAGGTCACGTGTTTCGGCCGCCATCTTGGAAAAACCGAAAAACGTTGCGCCACTATATCTCCAAAAGTACTGAACAGAAAAAATTGAGACATGGCTCATTGTAAAGAACTCTCCATGGGGAATAAAATATATTAATGATGACGTCATCAGTCACGTGGTTCGGCCGCCATATTGGAAAAACCGAAAAAAATTTCACCGCTATATCTCCGAAAGTACTGAACAGAAAAAATTGAGACATGGCTCATTGCAAAGAACTCTCCATGGGGAATAAAATATGTTAATGATGACGTCATATGTCACTTGGTCGGCCGCCATCTTGGAAAAACGGCAAAACTTTGCTCCACTATATCTCCAAAAGTGCTCAACAGAAAAAATTGAGACATGGCTCATTGTAAAGAACTCTCCATGGGGAATAAAACATGTTAATGATGACGTCATCGGTCACGTGGTGCGGCCGCCATCTTGGAAAAACGGAAAAATTTTGCACCTCCATATCTCCGAAAGTGCTGAATAGAAAAGATTGAGACATGGCTCATTGGAAAGAACTCTCCATGGGGAATAAAATATGTTAATGATGACGTCATCAGTCCAGTGGTTCTGCCGCCATCTTGGAAAATCCGAAAAACTTTGCACCTCCATATCTCCGAAAATGCTGAATAGAAAAAATTGAGACATGGCTCGTTGGAAATAACTCTCCATGGGGAATAAAATATGTTAATGATGACGTCATCGGTCACGTGGTTCGGCCGCCATCTTGGAAAAGCTTTGCACCTCGATATCTCCGAAAGTGCTGAACAGAAAAAATTGAGACATGGCTCATTGTAAAGAACTCTCCATGGGGAATAAAATATGTTAATGATGATGTCATAGGTCACGTGGTTCGGCCGCCATCTTCGAAAAACCGAAAAACTTAGCAACTCTATATCTCCAAAAGTGCTGAATAGAACAAATTGAGACATGGCTCATTGTAAAGAACTCTCCATGGGGAATAAAATATGTTAATGATGGCGTCATCGGTCACGTGGTTCAGCCACCATATTTGTCCTAAATGGCCGATAAAAAAGTAAATTCCGGCAAGTCCTCGGTCTCTGACCGATTTTTCATCTGTCTGTTTGCAGCACTACATCTACACCATTGCACGTAGAATCGCCAAACGTTGCACACATATTTGTCTTGCCCTGGAATAGACTGTGCCCAATTGATGACGTCATCGGTCACGTGGTTCGTCCGCCATCTTGGAAAAACTTTGCACCTCTATATCTCCGAAAGTGCTGAGCAGAAAAAATTGAGACATGGCTCATTGTAAAGAACTCTCCATGGGGAATAAAATATGTTAATGATGATGTCATCGGTCACGTGGTTGGGCCGCCATCTTGGAAAAACCGAAAAACTTTGCACCTCCATATCTCCGAAAGTGCTGAATAGAAAAAATTGAGACGAGGCTCATTGTAAAGAACTCTCCATGGGGAATAAAATATGTTCATGATGACGTCATTGGTCACATGGTTCGGCCACCATATTTGTCCTAAACGGCCGATAAAAAAGTAAATTCCGGCAAGTCCTCGGTCTCTGACCGATTTTTCATCTGTATGTCTGTCTGTCTGTGAACAAGATATCTCAAAACGTTGTCGACGGATTCAAACAAAATTTGGCAGTGTGGTAGTGTATGTGGCAAGGACGAAATGATTAGATTTTGGTGAAGATCTGGATTCGGATCTGGCTAGTAGATGTTTTAAAGTGATTCTTCACCATGGAGAGATAGGGCTAAAACCGACATATAGCAAGATATCTCAAAAAGTTATGGACGGATTTGGACGAAACTTGGTGGAGAGGTTGTTCGTGTGACATGGACGAATCGATTCGATTTTGGTAAAGATCTGAATATGGATTCGGATACGATAATTATTTAATTTTAAAGTGATTCTTCACCATTGAGAGATCAGGCAAAACGCGATATATAACATGATATTTTAAAAAGTTGTGGACGGGTTATGACTAAACTTGGTGGACGAGTTATGACTAAACTTGGTGGACGAGTTGGTTAAGTGACGAGAACAAGCCGATTCGATTTTGGTTAAAGTCTGAATCCAGGTCTGGCCTATCAGTGGGATACAAAACATAAACTGTTCAGCCTGGCGGCGGTATTTTCTCTTCCGAGTGCCGTTCTAGTTTATAACAGAGTCGATGGGAAATTGAATTCTGACTTACAAACATCTGATTTAAGAACGATTATTTGGTATGCAACCTGATCATGCGTTTAGGACTTGCTGCATTGTAATGAAAATGGCCCAAGGAAGAAATGGAGGAATTAATTTTGGAGTAGATAGTTATCTCCTTACCCATCCATCCACTATGCTCCATCATCATCTCTAATGTCCCCTTTGTATTCTTTCCATACTTGATGAATGATAAGATTTAGTGATGAGGTGGGCGAAAGTCCGATGGAAGGCAATTAGATTAAGCTGTTGTCCTTTGGGTTTATTAATTTTTAAGTTATTTTAGCTTAACCCTTACCTTTTTGCTTTTCTTGTGAATAAATGTTTATGTTTGATTTTGGGATGAAATTGGGAGTGGTAGTACCTCTAAGAGGGAAACATTTCACACTCGTTGTAGTGGTTTTTGCTCATACTGGTCATCACCAGCACCCATCTCTTAGCTGTGGCTCCTAAAAGCTGTTGGCATGCAACAGCGGCCACACTCTGGTTACCTCTTCGACTAGTGAGCTAATAAACCAGGTGAGGGTAGCCGATTGGTCTTCTGCCCTTTGCGAGTTAGAGACTTGCTTGTCTGTCCATGCATGTGAAGACTGTTTCAGCGGATGGACGGAGGAGATCTGATGATTTCAAGGACCACAAAGGCGAGACAGCAAGGCAATATTCCACATCTGGAGGGGGTCGGCTGAAGTACTCGGGAACCGATGGCCAGAAACCCAGTTATCGGTAAATAAACCCTATGCCTTGAGGGTCGGCTTTTAAGTCAAACGTTAGGAGAAAGACACTCCAATACAAAACCTATGGCTTTGTGGTTGCTGCATTCATTTCAGCTCCCTGAGCCACCATGGACAAATGCTTACCAAAAGAATGGGATTCATTTGCGTGAGCTGATCGTCACTTTAAATAGACCTAGCACAGGCGGCAATAAAAGTCCTACAGTGATGGGCACTGGTGGCCGCAGTCTCAATCCTCCATGGAGGCTGCTCAGTAGAGGTCGTTTGATTGTTGACTTGAGACAACAACATCATCAGGCAGCATCCCAAGTGACGTAGCAGCCTTCTCAAGCGATAGCGATAGCGATAGCACTGCTCGCTCCGAATAGAGATGGATCTATAAAATGGGGCACAAACATTGCTTGCCTCAACTAAACCAGTTAGCTTATGGTAGCCAATAGGCATCTCCAACATGGTGCAAAATAAATAATAAATGGGAACAACAACAACAACATGCATTTTAAAGGCCATTTTCCCTGCTAGAGCGGGGGTTAGCCTTGCGGTCCCCATGACAATCTTCTCCATTTTGCCCTATTTTCTGCATCTCTCCTTGTTAACCCCCTTGCCCGCATTTCTTCTTCCACCATCTTTAGCCAAGTCTTTCTCGGTCTTCCCCGTCTTCTACTTCTTTCTACATTCATTTCCATCACTCTTCTCAACCAGTCACTTTCATCCTTCCTCAACACATGACCAAACCATCTCAACCTGTTCCTCTTCTGCTCAATAAATGGGAACAAAGAATAAAAAGACAAACATATTGAAATTTGCATGCTTGAATGTTCGCACAATGTCCGATTCAGCTTACTTCAATCACCCTGAAAGAGATTCGGCCCTCATAGCCATATAGTTCGCTCGGTTGAATATTGACATCGCAGCACTCGATGAAGTTTGCTTCGCCGAGCAGGGATCATTGATGGAACATGGGGTATGTTATACACTTTTCTGGTCAGGGAAAGACAAGGATGAATGATGCCTTTCAGGTGGTGGATTCATGAGAACTTCATTGCCAACAGGCTTCAGAACCTTGCCATTATTTTTTCTGATCGCCTCATATCCCTACGACTATCAATTAATAATAACCAGTTTGCTACTATTTTATCAGCATATGCTTCCTAACTTACCAGCTGATATAGTAACCAAAGAAGGCTTCTACCATGACCTGCCCAACCTCCTATTGATGATTGGCTCAAAGGACAAACTTATAATACTTGGGAATTTCAATGCAAGAGTTGGACGTGACCAAGAGCATTGGAAAGATGTATTGGGCGGACATGGCATTTACAACTGTAATGACAATGGCTGACACTTTCTGGAGTTCTGCACGGAGCATGAACTCGATATCACCAATTCCCTATTCCCCAGAAAGCTAGATTTAAGACCACCTGGTGGCATCCATGTTCAACGCAGTGGCGCTTACTGTATTATATTGTGGTGCGCCAACGGGACATGATGCATACCAGAGTTATGGCCAGTGCTGACTCCTACAATGATCATAGGTTGGTTTGAGCCAAAGTTTCCTTTAAAATCAAATCAGCACTCAAAATAAAAAGTCCACAAATAAGGAAACTCCAAGTACTCTGTTTACCATAAGTTAAAGCTGATTTACAGAGCCAGCTTGAAGACAGACTCTGCAGTCACCCACCTTTGGACAATTATATTAACCCAGAAAAGCAGTGGAAACAGTTCAAATCTATCCTCCAGGAAACAGCTGTAGAAGTGGTTGACTTTCCACCAGAAGAAACCAAGATTGGTTTGATGAGAATAATGTAGAAATTCAGGGAAATGTCTTCAAAAGAAACACTCCTGTCACAATAAATTACACTTGCATGCCCAATGACAAGGCTGCAAAAGCTTCATATAGGGGAACTTGCATCACTTTGCAAAACAACCTCTGAGTCATCCAAAACAACTAGTGGGCAGCACTCACTGAGAGGATGAATGTATATGCAGATATGGAAGATATGGATGCTTTTATGAAACCTTGAAATCTATGTGTGGACCCTTCCTACAAGATGTAGGCACCACTAAAATATTTGGATGGTATGACACTGCTCACAGAGTCCATCTTGTACCAATGGTCACAACACTTTGAGAGCCTATTTGGTGACCTGAAGATAGTGCAAAGATGTCCATCACAAGCATTTCCTAGAGGGAAGTGAAATTTGAGCTGGATGAACCACCAATCTGTGAAGAGATGACTAGATAGGATCCCAGCCGAGGTCTTGTAAGCAGGGAGGAGATATACCTCTTGATAGGTTTGCAAATTTGTTTATAGCATGTGCTGGAAGAAAGCGACAGTGCCTCAGGATTTTTGTGATGCAGTAAGTGTGTCCCTCTATAAGAATAAAGGAGACAAGTGACTATTCAAATTATAGATACATCACCTTACTCTCCATTGCCAGCAAAATCATAGCCATCGTGCTTTTAAACAGACTTGTCCCGACAATCACTGAAGAAAGCCTCCCTGAAAGTCAATGTGAATTCAGACCCAATAGGGGAACTGCAGGCATGATCTTTGTGCTGCAACAGATCCACGAGAAAAATAGAGAGCAGAATATGGACCTGCACCTTACTTTCACGAAGACGTTCGATACAGTCAGGATGGACTCTGGAGTATACTATCTAGACTGGGGTGCCCTCCAAGGTTTCTCACCATTCTCCAACAACTGCATGAAGGTCAGAAAGGTGAAGTCCTCAGTAACTGCATGAAGGTCCTCAGTTAGTAATAATGGTGTGTTAATTTTGACTTAGGTAAACTTTGTCATTTTGTCACCTACCCTAAATATGTCATTTTAATTATCGGACATTCCAAGTGCAAGACTTTTAACAGTTGATGAGGATAATTTGGTGGTAAATGGCATTCGTAGTTGAGTTATTTAAGTTTGAGTTGTTCTTTAACTTTTTTTCTGTTTTTTAGAATTACAGTGGAATTCTGTTTAAATTATTTAAGCATGAAGATTATGTTTTTGTACATTTTAAAGATGCATTTATTTTAACTGTTTTATGAATAGTTAGTGTAACTGGTAGAATCTAACCTTTTTTGCTTTGTTTTTGTTTTGATTTTATAGAGAGACTTTTGGAGCCAATGAGGAAGTTCTCCTGCACAAGATGCACTCAGTCATTTCACTCAGAAGTGTACCTTGAAATGCACATGAAGAGGCATCCTCAAAACCCATCTTATAAGAAGCATAAGTGCACTTACTGCCATTATAGTAGCGATTCTGCTACTAATTTGCGAACACACACAAGGATTCATACTGGTGAGCGCCCATACAAATGTTCTACCTGTGGCAAAACATTTGCTCAGCTGGGACATGTCCAAGAACACGAGTTCAACCATACTGGGGAGCGCCCATATAAGTGCTCAGTGTGTGGGAAATCATTTGTCTCATCACGCCGCCAAAAGAGGCACATGGTAATTCATACTCAACGAGATTGTTCTTTTAAATGTTTTGTTTGTGAAAAGGCATTTACACAGCTAGATTATTTGCAGAAGCACATGAATAGTCACATCAATGCCAATACTACCCCATGTAAGTGCACCATCTGTGACAAGACTTTTACCGAAGCAGGAAGTGTTCTTCGACACATGAAGGTTCATACCCGTGAACGCCCTTACAGTTGCACTGTGTGTGGGAAATCGTTCACGGCAGCAGCAAGTGCTCGTACACACATGTTGGTCCACACTGGTGAGCGCCCATACAAATGCACTGTTTGTGATAAGGAATTTACTCGAGAATCGGGCCTTCGCAGGCACTTAAAAACTCACACTGGGGAACGACCGTTTAAGTGTTGTGTTTGTGGAAAAGCTTTTTCGATATCAAAGTTTCTGAAAACACACATGAGGATTCATACTGGAGAAAGGCCATACACATGCCATGTTTGTGGAAAGACATTTTCTCAAAGTGCACATGTTAGGACACATATGAAGGTTCACACTGGTGAGCGGCCATACAAGTGTACAATTTGTGGCAAAGGTTTTGCTCAAACATCACACGTTCATACACATCGGAGTGTTCATACTGGAGAACGTCCGCATAAATGTTCTGAGTGTGGAAAAGCATTTGTGATGTTATCCGATGTTCGCAAACACATGCTTGTTCATACTCGAGAGCGAAAAAAGAAAAACAAAGGAAGCAAAATTGAAACCATTCAGTGAAAGCCCACTACTGTATCAAAATAACAAATTGACCAAAGAACTGCTATGGAGAACACACTGAGCATTCAAAAAACTGACATCAAGAACATCTCCGCTAAGTTAAATCAATATTAATATCACACGTTTTACACCAAAGTATGAAAAGATAACATTACAGCTAAAACTCCTTAAACATTAATTTCTCCAAAGATATAAAAATGCAACTTGGACAAGATAAGTGTGCCAAATGCACGTTGATAGCAGCTTAAGCAACAATAAAAAGTGATTAGAACAATGGAAGAGCTAGAAAATTGAATATTTACAAATAAATACTTTTATGGGTAGAATTGTACAACCAACTTTGCCACAAACAAATCTGTAAAGCGATTGTCAAGGAATGCCCGCACAAATTACAGTATGGCTAATCCAGAAAAATACCTCTCCCCAAGAAACAAAATTTAAACTATAAAGTAGCTAATAGACCCTGGTGTTGGGCTAGCGGCTAGGGTGCCAGCTTAGGATCCTAGGATCCTGGGTTCGAATCCCGGTCGATCGCTGAATTAACGCCAGGGGGGTTGACTCAGCCTGTCATCCTTCCGAGGTCGGCTAATTGAGTACCAGTTCACTGGTAATTCCCTGTTTGTCGTAAAAAGGCGACAAAAAGGGTTGGCGGCAGGAAGGGCATCCGGCCGTAAAACATTGCTTCAAAAAGGGGACCAAAAAACAACAACAACCACGGTCCCCGAAAAAGGCCAACCCCCACTTGCGGGGAAAAATGGCCTCTAAAGGTGTTTTTTTGTTTGTTTGTTTGTTTTTTAAACTAGCTAATCATGCTGGTGCTCCAATAGAGTTTTTGGATAGTTCCAATATGAACTAGAACGTCACTCGGTAGAGCGCATACCTCCGCCAAGTTGAACAGTTTACGTTTTATATCCCACTGATAGGCCAGATCTGGATCCAGACCTGAACCAAAATATAATGGGCTTGTTTCTGTCACCTACCCACCTCATCCACCAACTTTTGTCACAACCCATACACAACATTTTCAAAAACCTCTCAATGGTGAAGAATCACTTTAAAAAATGATAGCATCCAGATCTTCACAATAATCTAATCAATTTGTCCTTGTCACACACCCAACCTGTCCACCAGGTTTTGTCCGAATCCGTCCATAACTTTTTTGAGATATCGTGCTATATGTCGGTTTTTAGCCCATTCATTCAATGGTGAAGAATCACTTTAAAACATTTAAAAATTTGGATCCGGATCCAGATTTCGATCTTCACCTTAATATAATCAATTCTTTCTTGTCACAAACCCAACCTCTCCAACAAGTTTTGTCCAAATCCGTACGTAACTTTTTGAGATATCCTGCTCATAAACAGACAGACAAAACAAACCTGGGTGAATACATGACCTCCATCCACCTTCGGTGGCAGAGGGAGCAATGGTAACTAGAACGGCACTCGGTAGAGAGCATACCTCCGCCATACCTCGGCCAGACTGAACAGTTCACGTTTTGTATCCCACTGATAGACTGGATTTGGATTTTAACCCAAAAGCTAATCGACTTGGTCTTGTTACCGAACCAACTCATTCCCCAAGTTTAGTCATAACTCGTCCACATCTTTTTTAAATATCATGTTATTTATCGCTTTTTGCCATATCTCTCAATGATGAAGAATCACTTTAAAAATTAAATAATGCTTGGATCCGCATCCATATTCAGATCTTCACCGAAATCGAATCAATTTGTCCTTCTCACAAACCCAACCTGTCCACCAGGTTTTGTCCAAATCTGTCCATAAGTTTTTGAGATATAGTGCTATCTATCAGTTTTAGCCCGATCACTCAATGGTGAAGAATCACTTTTACAATTATCTGATCCGGATCCGGATTTGAATGTTCAAAATTGAGTCAACTATTTCTTGTCACATCCACAACCTCTCCACCAAGTTTCGTCCAAATCCATCCACAACTTTTTGAGATATCCTGCTATATATAATTGTTGGCACTATATCAACCAATGGTGAAGATTCCCTTAAAAATTGTACTAGCCGGATCCGGATGTTCACCAAAATCTAATCATTTCGTCCTTGTCACATACGCTACATCTCTGCCAAATTTCGTCCGAATCCGTCCACAACTTTTTGAGATATCTTGTTCACAGACAAACAGACAGACATGGGGTGAAAACATAACCTCCATCCACCTTCCGTGATTGAGGTAACAAGTAGAAATCAATCAATTGGATTACAAAACAAGGGCTGCTGTTTATCCAAAAATATTCTATGAAATAAGATTATCTGTGGAGACATTAAGGAGGCGATGGCCTCATGGAGTTGAATCGAGTGCATCGAACAACCTTGCTTATTTAAATCCGATTAAACTGGCTCCACCACATTTGGTGATATTGCTATATTTGTGCCATGCTTTCAATCAGTAATGCCTGCAGCCAATGATTATATTCTAATATTAATCACCCGAAGTTAAACTGAGTGAAAGAGAAAGCCAACAGAAATAAACATTATTCAGGTAAAAAAAAAAACATTCGTAATCAGAACGGTTTCTCACAGCAGCTTTCTTTTTTCAATTCTACTTCATCTTTAATATGGACCCAAGTCCACAAATCCTCCTAAATTCTGAGCCGAGTGGGGACAGATTATTATTATTGCCAATAACCATCACAATTTTATTTTGTCAATAAGCAAATCTAACCATCACCATAACAAACTGCATCGAGATAATCGTCACATGTTTATTCTTCTTTTTCTTTAGTATTCGGCACATAGCTGCGGGTAGCATCACTTGCTGTGGTGCAGCAATGCCGTTTGTAGGTTGGAGCAGGAATTTACAATTTGTTCAGGGTGTCTGCGATAACTCGCCTACTCTTTGCAAAGGACACCGTGGGATCTTTCACGTACAACAACTAATGCTGGCAGACAGGACGCCCCGTTTAACGTCCATCCGAGGGACGGAACAAACATTGAATTGGCCTGCCTGCAAAACACCAGGATAACAGTTTATAGCTGGGCTGAGGTTCAAACCCAGGCTGGACAAGTCCAAATGTTTATTATCTATGTATATATATTTATATATGGGAGCGTACACTGGATCAGCATGTCGCTGCATCCTTGGACGACTCCTCAGCACCATCCCAACACACCACTGTGTGTGCTACGGAATGAGGTGTTTTTACGGCGGCCGGAGTGCAAATCTTGCCACCAACCTCCTTGAGAGAGGACCCAGTGCCGTGGTACTCATTTCGTCCACCTCGGAAGGATGACAGGCTGAGTCAACCCCACCTGGTATTAATTCAACAGCTGAATGGGATTCAAACTCAGGACCTTAGGATCCCAAGCCCACTGTCCTAATGTGTTTATTAACCTTGATTTTATTATGATCGGCCTCAAAAGTGGCAATTACTTGCATTAGGCACAGAATGCATGAATGTACAGTATTCTCAAAACCAACATACAACTTAAAGTACTCCAGTGTCCTTCCCCAAGGTGCCACCTTCCAGGGGCTGGTGGGATCGCTCGGCGATCTCATACTCGCCTTTGAGCTATCAAGTCTGAGTGTGATTCTCAACCTAATTACTCATATAAACTGTCACCGTGGTGCTTTGCATGTAGGGCATTACATCAACGAGTGTGCTGTCTATAAAATGGGATTACAAGAATAAGCTATTGTGTGCCATCCAGCTTTATAAGGTGCTTGGCAAACAGTCTACAACCAGGAACAAAACCTGCTCCACTACCATGGTAATTGGCCACCAAAGGCAGTCAGCCCAGAGATGGACCCGACAGAAAATTGAGCTGCCATCTTCCTGCCTTTCTTTCCTAATGAATTTGTATTTTAAAAATTGGAGTGAAAAATTGTAGAACCTCTTCTTATTTTCTGTAAGAAGGACTTTTATTGCCAATGAGCATGGCACAGTCGGTCTTTTCCCAACTTGTGCAAAAGGAGAATACCGCTCATGTAAATAGTGTGTCCCAAAGCTCTGATCTTGAGGGTATGATTGTGGCACTTAATTATTGTGCTTTTCGTCTTCGTATTTTTTACCAGTTCACCCTGTCCACCCAATCTGCATCCCTAATAAACATTCAAATAAAATTATGTTTAACTCGTCACTATTATGGTTGTATGTATTCGAGTAATTGTAAATGAGTTGTAGCATCCATCGATGATGCAAGGTTCAAGGGAGGTTTTGAGTCACAATAACCTTTTGGATTTCACTTTGTTGGTTTCCTCAAAATATGAACTTTTTCCTTTTTTTTTCTTTTTCTTACAATATAGTTAATACTTTATTTCTGGGACAAACTTACATTATCATACAATTGTTTTTAGAGATATTGAAGTACAGATTCTGTACGACAAATACATGAGATTTTGGATTCTGTTTTGTGGAAATTGGTATTTAAGGATCGAAAGTTATTTTGCACTCCCTGCACCCATTTCTCATATTCAAGATGGTTAACCCTCCCGTCCCTTCCCCAAATACTCCTCCCCACTGTCCAGGTTCTTCATCTTTCATTTTCTGGATCTATACGTCATTTACTCGTTTCACAGAACTACCTGTGATTGCACCATTTTTGGTATATACAGCTCTACAGAAGTTCTAGTCAAGTTAATCTGTGGTTTAACCCGAGACAAATTGCAAAGTAATTTATTTTTACTGCAACAAATGCAGGAATACCATTAAACTAACGTTTAAAAATGCAGAAAAATATACCTGGTGGAACATGGTTTACTTATATTTTAAAATATTGATGCTGTGCAACAGTTACATTCATATCAGCGCACCACAGATACTCAGGACTCCCAGATATGGGATCCAGCCTCTCATGGTTCATCGTCAGATACTCCAGAGAATATCCAAGGAAATAATAAAATTCCAATGTCACTGGTGGATGAAGATTTGAACAGAGCAGCTAACCTGTATGATCAATTGATGAGTGGTGAAGTCACATCAGATATGATATATTTGGATGGTTTTCTTGGCAAAGTACAGCATAAACTAGAACATCACTCAGTAGAGCGCATACTGCCGCCAGGCTGAACAATTTACGTTTTGTATTGGCCGAATTGGGATCTGGATCTTCACCAACAACAACAACAACATGCATTTTAAAGCCATTTTCCCTGCTAGAGCATGGAATTTTCCCTGCCAGCGCATTTCCCTGCCAGCATTTTCCCTGCCAGCGCAGCCTTGCGGTCCCCATGACAATCTTCTCCATTTTGCCCTATTTTCTGCATCTCTCCTTGTTAACCCCTTGCCCGCATTTCTTCTTCCACCATCTTTAGCCAAGTCTTTTTCGGTCTTCCCCGTCCTCTACTTCCTTCGACATTCATTTCCATCACTCTTCTCAACCAGTCACTTTCATCCTTCCTCAACACATGACCAAACCATCTCAACCTGTTCCTCTTCACAGCATCAATCACAGGCTCTATTCCCATCATCTTTCGCAATTCATAATTTGTCTTCCTCTCTCTCAACGATACTCCGCACATCCATCGAACCATTCGCATTTCCACCCTTTGTTGCTGCTCTGCGTTCATTACCCATGTCTCGCTCCCATAAATCATAACACTTCTCACACATGCAGCATACACCTTTCCCTTCAGCTTCAACGACACTCCCCTCCTCATCAGCACGCCACTCAGTTCCCGAAACTTCTTCCATGCACATCTCACTCTAGCAACCGTTGCCGAGTCTGATCCACCTTCTCCATTCAGCATGTCTCCGAGGCAGCAAAATGTTTTCACACATTCCAGCTTCACGCCGTCTCCAAGATCCAACTCAACATTTCCTCCATCTGCAGCTCCCTCTGTGCACACCTTACATTTGAATGTAGCTGCCACACTGGTTAATGACCCTCTCAGACCACTACATTTTTGATGAACCCACTCAGCGCACATTGTACATTGAATGGAGTTCACTCCGACACCCTTCCTACACACAGCACAGGGCCACTTCCCAGTTCTTTCCACCTCACCACATGCTTTAACACTTGCCATCACCTTCGTCTTTCCGATATTCACCTTCAGACCTTTTGTCTCCATACATTCCTTCCACTTGTTCATCTTTTCCTTCAGTCCATCCATACTTTCCGCAATCAACACCAGATCATCTGCATACAACAACTCCCACGGTAAACCCTCCTTTACATTCTGAGCCAGCACCTCCATCACAGCTACAAATAGTAGTGGACTAAGTACCGACCCCTGATGCACTCCCACCTTCACCTCAAACTCACCACTGTTCCCGTCCTTCGTCCTTACAGCTGTGCGCGCTCTATTGAACATTGCCATCACTGCTCTGATGAACCATTCCTCCACTCCTAACTTCCTCAATGCCCATGTCAATACTTTGCATTGAACCCTATCGAATGCTTTCTCCAGATCAACAAACCCAAGAAACAACTTCTTCCTCTTCTCCATGTACTTCTCCTGCAACTGCCTCACAATGAAAAGCGCGTCTGTCGTTCCTCTTCCTGGCATAAATCCAAGCTGCATTTCGTCGATCTTCACTTTCTTCCTTAACCTCCTCTCCAACACCCTTTCCAATACCTTCATTCCATGCTCCAATAACTTTATCGCTCGGTACGAGCCACACTCCAGCGGGTCACCTTTCCCCTTGTATAGAGGGACGAGGGTACTCAGTTCCCAATCCACTGGAATGTGGCCTTCTTTCACCACCAGATTACAGATCTCGGTCATTCTCTTCACACCTCAACTTCCTGCTGCCTTCAACATATCTCCCACAACTCCCGTCGGCCCTCCCGCTTTTCTACTCTTCATTGCTTTTATCGCTTCTTCAACTTCCTTCTCAGTTATCTTCTCTGCCGGTCCTAAAACTGGGTTACTCTCTTTGTTTCCATCCCATTCATTCTCTATTCAACAGCATTTCCATATATCTTTTCCATCTTCCTTTAATTCCATCTGGGTCCACAATGATTTGTCCCACTTCATCCTTCAAGCAACTCACCCCCATCACATCACACCTCTCTTTCGCTATCTGCTTTGCAATCCTGAATACTGCTCTCTGACCCTCTTCCAAATCCGAGCGTTCTCCGAACATTTTCCTACATGCCTCCTGCACCTTTGCTACCTCTTTCTTTGCAGCCTTCTTGGCTGCCTTATAACTTTCATGCTCTGCTGTTTCTGCTCCCGTACCCTTCGCCTTCTGCCACTCCTTGAACTTCTTCCTATTCTCGTCAATCCTCTTTCCAACTTCATCATCCCACCACCATGTATCCTAGTGCCTCGTGGTCCTTTTGTCCATCCACATACCTCACCAATGGCTCCCAACAGACTAGCTTTCATTGACATCCAACCACTTTCAAGCTCAACCACATCATCCTCTACCCTACTCAGCCTCTCTTTTAATGCCTCCCTTACTGTCACCTCTTTCAACCTCCACACCTTCATTCTCGGTTGGTACTTCACCCGCCGAGCTCTCCTCGCACATTTCACCCTTATGTCGCAGACAACCAAGTGGTGCTGTGAAACAGCCTCCGCCCCCGGGATCACCTTTGTGTCCTGGAGGTGCCCCCTATCTCGCCTACGCACCATCAGGTAGTCAACGGTTGTCATCGACCCACCTGACGTGTATGTAACAAGCTTATTATCCTCTTTCTGGAACTGAGTATTACAAATCAGCAAACTCCAAAATCCTTTCACCTTCTCCATTTCTCATCTTCTCCACTTCTCCACTTCTCCATTTTTGGGGGGGGGGAGGGCGGCGTCGGCATCGCGGCTGCGGGGGCCCCTTCAGCACTACGCCACGGCGGCCCGGTCAGCACTACGCCACAGCGGCCTGGTCAGCACCACACCAAGTCGGCCCGGTCAGCACCACACCACGTCCGCCCGGTCAGCACCACACCACCTCGGCCCGGTCAGCACCACACCACGTCGGCCCCGTCAGCACCACACCACGTCCGCCCGGTCAGCACCACACCACGGCGGCCCGGTCAGCACCACACCACGGCGGCCCGGTCAGCACCACACCACGGCGGCCCGGTCAGCACCACACCGCGGCGGCCCGGTCAGCACCACACCGTGTCGGCCCGGTCAGCACCACACCGCGTCGGCCCGGTCAGCACCACACCACGTCGGCCCGGTCAGCACCACACCACACCACGTCGGCCCGGTCAGCACCACACCACACCACGACGGCCCGGTCAGCACCACACCACGTCGGCCCGGTCAGCACCACACCACGTCGGCCCGGTCAGCACCACACCACGTCTGCCCGGTCAGCACCACACCACGTCGGCCCGGTCAGCACCACACCACGTCGGCCCGGTCAGGCTCCGAAACAGCTCCGGTTGGTGCGAACCACTCGGTCAATGGCGCAAACCAGGTCCCGACACGCCCTTGCTCGCTTGGCCCCGATGAAGGCCTCGCTGGGTGTTCTCCAAACAGGGGCAAAATCGCCCAAGCCGCGTTGGATTTCGGCAGCGGAAGCCTTGCTCGCTCGGCCCCGATGAAGGCCTCGCTTGGGTGTTCTCCAAACAGGGGCAGAATCGCCCAAGCCACGCTGGATTTCGGCAGCGGAAGCCTTGCTCGCTCGGCCCCGATGAAGGCCTCGCTTGGGTGTTCTCCAAACAGGGGCAAAATCGCCCAAGCCACGCTGGATTTTGGCAGCGGAAGCCTTGCTCGCTCGGCCCCGATGAAGGCCTCGCTGGGTGTTCTCCAAACAGGGGCAGAATTGCCCAAGCCGCGCTGGATTTCGGCGGCGGAAAGCAGCCACGAAGCGACGATATTCGGTCGGCTGTAATGCGAACACCATGGCGGCCCGGTCAGCACCACACCTTGGGTTGCACAGGCAACTCCTGCGTACTCTGCAGTCGAGCTCACACCTGGAACACGGTATCGAATCGTCGTAGCAACGGCACGGCCAATCCGCGCAGGCTGCACGCCGCCATGGCCATCCTGCACCTGGATCTTCACCGAAGTACAATAAATTGGTTCTTGTCACACACCCAACCTGTCCACCAGGTTTTGTCCGAATCCATACATAACTTTTTGAGGCATCATGCTATATATCTTTTTTGGCCCTATCTCTCAATGGCGAAGAATCACTTAAAATTATATTATCCGGATCTTCACCAAGATCTAATCGATTCATCGTTGTCATACACCCAGCCTCTCCACCAGGTTTCATCCAAATCAGTAAATAAGTTTTTTAGATATCCTGCTCACAGACAGACAAACAGGGGTGAAAACGTAACCTCCATCCACATTCCGTGGCGGAGGTAACTACGAGAATTGAAGGGTTCCTTGTCGTAGTGCACGTCTTTGGATCCAATATACAGAGATGATTGATTTACTTTGCCAGTTCATCAAGGCAGAGAGGAAAGGGAACTGGTATCTTTAGTTGACTTGAAGTCTCTCAAAGACATGTTGCCGTCCGTACTTTGCCACTGCTGGATACAACATGTTCACTAAACCAGTTCTGAATTTATCATGATCACAAATGCATAGAAAGGAGATAATTTTTTACTATGTTTGACTGCCAGTCAAATAAAATTGAAAATAATTCCAAACAGGAAACCTACTGTTTTTAAGGACGTCATAAAGGACACAAACAACAGGCACAAAGAACTGTAACATATTAAATACGGTGGTATAAAAGACGCTGCATCATCGGCAGTAAACGTCCCAAAAAACTTTTTCCCACAACCTTTAAAACCTTTATTTTATTTCAATTGAATTATATACTTGAATACTTGAATTATATACAACACAAATCGCCTTCTTGGCACCTTCCAAAACCTCCCGTTTAGCAATACTTAGACAAAATATTATGGCATTTCACGTCATCCTGACAAATCAAATTTTCTGTTCGCAGACCCCGCCCATGTCCTTGTTTCTCAAGGCTTTGTGGGGTAAGGTGTTTTATGAACTCCCTTACCGAGAATGGCTTTATGCCTTGTTCAGAGCGATTTCCATTAAATAAAAATAAGCAAATGATTCAGCTTGAAACAGCCAAAACAGTCATTTTCATTCTATTCAAACCAGGCTACTATGTTATTCATAGGAGTGACCGTTACTGGGCTGGATTGTCATCAGACCTAGTTATTGAGCATGTATTAATGAGAAATATGAAAACAACAGGAGGACTTAACCGTGGCCAAAGAATCAGTGAGTTTCAGCATTCACAATGGCTGCTATCAATGCCAGCTTGTTCTAATGTAGAAAGTGCCATTTACTTTTTACTAACACAGATTAGGCTGTTAAAAAAAACTAACACAGATGTTTTACTAACACAGATACTCACTAACACAGATTTTGTAACAAGTGATCAACCCAAGAGAAACGAGATGACAAAGACACTGTGCAACTTCTTTGTTTCCTAATGGACAGGACATCCTTTTAGCTCAGATTAGTCCCTGCGAAACATTGCCTCTGGTTTTACAGCTGATGAAACTGAATGCTGATAATGCAAAGGAAGTTCGCAAAAAATTATTTTTGAGTCAGAGTTGTTGCAGTGTCATCGAACATACTTTCAGGAAGAAAGATCAAGTTGTCACTATAAGTCACAAGTCTTCTACTAAGGCGGATGGTGAGTCAATACATGTAGGTCCGAAGCTGCTGTTTCAATGGTTGGTTACAACTGCAAGTGGTGTTGCTGAAAACATTGCAAGCATCTTCAAAAACTAACTTTATACCCCCACCATCTTCTCTATTTGAACCATATGGACTACTAGGACAGGCCAATAACCTTTTACATGCCGAACAAATGTGGACTATGGGGGAAAAAGGACAAATGTCCGTACAATCGGTGGAAGAAATGTATGTAATAGATGGCGCATCACTTCTTCAACGACTCCTGTGGCTGAGAAATTCAACTTTCACTGCTGTACGTGGACTATGTTCAAAGGAAATACTCGGACTCCAATTGTTGTCTTTGATAGCTATGAGGCCGGCCCAACCACAAATGATGTTACACAGCTAAGCCATTCAGAAGGTGTTGTTGGTGTTCAGGTTAACTTTGTTGAAGATATGTCAACCAGGTCGAAGAAGGAACAACTCTTGGTTAACTGTGCTCATAAACAGAGATTCATCAACGTGTTGAGCAGGAAACCTCAGGACAATTGTTGCTAGACTATTCATGCAGACCTCCTTTTCCCCAGACAACAGTTGACAGTGCTTCCAAATGCACAACGACCACAATTGGAGAAGGCACAGATCTCTTTGTCCATCTCTGTTTTCACACCAAGCCAACATATAGTCTTTTTCTTTAGTCAGAAGAAATGAATCTTACCAGAAGGCTGAAATTTTGGAATATCCCCCATCTGCATAAATCTTTGAGTACAGACACATGCTTTCTTCTGCCATTCGTTCATGCAGTTGATGGTTGTGACACAACATCATGCCTGCTTGGCATTGGGACAGGACAGACAATTATTGGCATTATGACTGGAAGTGGTTCTCAGGAAAGTAAAAAGTGACATTCATTTCAGGAAATAGGCTGAATGTAGAGTAGAGTCTATGGCAGAGATCGTTTCATGAGGTGGAGGCTGGCTCTCACTTGTTACCACTGCCACTATAGGTGGATGGAGGTTATGTTTTCACCCCTGTATGTCTGTTTTTTGTCTGATTGTGAATAAGATATCAAAAAGTTGTGGATGGATTTGGAAGAAATTTGGTGGAGATGTTGGGTGTGTGACAAGGCCAAATTGATTAGATTTTTGTGAAGATCTGGATCCTATAATCTTTAAAGTGATTTTTCACCATTGAGGGGTTTTTGAAAATGTTATGCATGGGTTGTGACAAAACTTGGCGAATGAGTTGGATCGGTGAGGTGACAAAAACAAGCTAGGATTGAGGTGTTAGGTATTCTGTCTCACCAGGTGATACCAATAATCTTGTGAAGGCATCGCATGTGGAATTAATGAAGGCGTTTGACATGAGATGATAGGTTGTCCAAGATTCGCATCCGTACAGGAGTGCCAATAAGACAAAGGCACGATAGACACTGATCTTGGTGTCTAGGCGAATGTTACATTCATGCCAAAGGCGATGTGTCAATCTTCCAAAGGGCACACATGCTTTACCGAGTGTTGATGTTACTTCGTTGTCAATCATTGCATTTTGAGAGAGGCCACCTCCAAGGTAGCAGAACTTATCTACAACTTTGAGTGGTAATGGATGGGACAGTATACGCACTTTCTGTTCTTAGCTGAAGCATAGCCTCGGTCTTCTTGAGGCTAACCGCAAGGCCATAGCGACGAGCAGATTGCACAAAGGAGTTCACAATAAATTTCATATCTTCGAGATCATGACAGAAGAGAACTTTGAGAATGAATACGTTTAGTGTATACAAGTGCTGTGTGATGAAAATAAATTGTTCTTCCTGAAAGTATGAATTATTGTCAGAAATGCTTCGTTTCGGTTCCTGATTATGACTGGAAGTGGCGATTCATGTTTTAATGTCATTTATCCAGACAAAATATAATGGATTTGCAGGGTTTCTTGAACAAGACTTGTTTAACTGCTTTAAAATTGCATTCCACAATACATTTATCGTACTGTTACTGGTTTGCCAGCCGGGTCACAAGTGACTTCTCGGACCCACTTCCCGACCTTTGACCCTGGAGTTAACGAGTCGCAGATAACGCTGCAGCATGATGGGTTGAACCACGGACGCCATCTGAGACGATTCATTTTGGTAGGGTCCTGGTGTCCAATTCCCATGTTACCTTCTCGACAAATGAATCCCCCTAGATAGGGAACCGTGCTCTCGACACCTCACTCCTATGGATCAAGAATGGCCAAGTAGAACCATAAGTGGGATGTTGGCTATTCTGACCATAGCGAAACTGTGGGGAAAAATTCCCATCCACTATTTACATACCCTGTCCAAACAATAGAGAAATACACTTGGGCAGGTTGGAAATAAAAGGTCATGTTTAACAAATATGCACGCATTTACAAGCAATGCAGTGTCACACAAGAAAGAACCCTACCCTTATACACACAAGCCCCTTAAATAATCACCTTATCATTAATCTACAGACATAGGCCCCTCATTCACTCTGGGAAATTATACAAGTGAGAGTGATAGAGAGGTAAAAAAAAAAAAGGTTGGGCTCGTTGGTGACTTCTCGCTTACCTGACGCAAACCTGTGGGCTTACATAGTCCCGACATAAAAAGGGGAGGTGGAAAGAAAGAAAAGAGAGTGATGGTGTAATGCAATGTGTGGAGAGATATGCGATAAATGCTTCGTAATGCATAAAGGAAATTGTGAATACGTTTCACTACTCGTGCTCTGAATGAGTCGAGGGGGAATCGTTGATGGATCAGGGAAAGCAAGAGAAAGATCGTGTAAAACGGTGTGTAATCACTGGCACGTCCAGGGAAAGAGCTCCGCAGCTTGTTCACACTCGCTCTCAACAGGGCCCATCTGCGCAGTGGCTCGTGTTCACTTAGCTCGTTCCTTGGGGAGTCATTCTGGCTCTCTTTACTCCCTGGACATACACAACTCTGAGTTCTGGGCTCCTGCGACTCATAAAGTCCTTGGCTGAGGCAGGGTCAGCATCCTGTTGCAGCTTGTACACTTGTGACTTTTCACAGCGCTGCCTTCGCATTAAAGCGCAGTTGTTATCAAGCTACGCTCATTGGTCAAGCTCCCAGCTCGGGAACACCGTCCACTGGTAACCCCGCCCATATGCGGTCCTTCTTGCTCCATCGGGCGCTGAATGTTCTTTTGATTTGGCTTTGTATTGTGGATTTGTAATGAAATGAGGGTTTTTGTGTTGCAAAGAGTGAATGGATGTGCTGAAAAGAGGTGCGGGAAACGAGAGAGATTATGATGGATGGGGGAAAGGGGAGGAGAAATGTTGGGAGAAAGGGGGAAGAGATAAGAAGGGATTTAAGATGGATAGGATCTAGAGAGGGGTTACAAAGGGAATTTGAACCTGCCACACAAACACAACGCATTTCCCTGTCCACTGATATGAGGGGAAAGGTAATCTATATAAACAAAATACTACTGATATATCTAAACTCCAGGGTTCCTTTTTGTGTTGGATGTAACTCCCCGGGGTCTTCTCAAACAAAACCGCAACAAATACGTGTTACATGCCAAACGTACATATGTCCTCGTACATCTTTAGCATTAAATCAGACGTTTATTGAAATTTGAATTCTGGACTTGCTGAAGTACCCCATATGGCATATACCCTATATTTGAGGATTGGTTTCAAAATGTTCCACCAAGTCGATTTCTCTACATTTTTAGTATGTTATTCAGCAATATTTAAGGTATTCGCTACAATTAAATAATTTCCTTTGCAATTTGTTCAAGGTTTGGCCTTTTCATGGTCGATTGGATTACTCCTTCCATCCATGATTGCCAGCATTGCTGTCAATCATGGATGGAATGTGGACTTTATACACGTGGGGAATACTGTAATGTCACTGCCACCTCTAATGTGTAAATACTGCTATGACTCTTCGTTTTTTTTCATTTGCATTATGTTGGCTAAATAATGTTTTGTTAGCATGATGGATTTGAGGTGCCCTCCAAATGTGTACGTTAAGCTTGCAGGGGCCCTAATATTGTATTTTAGGTGCTTTGTAGCTTTTTAAAGTTTTGATAATAACAGAGACTGTTCAGGTCGCTCCAGGATGTTTAATCTCCTCGGTCCTGAAAGCAGGTCAGTATATTGAGCGCATGTATGGGCTCTCAGGTGGATTGTTTAGCAAGTGATTCCAAATTTAAAATGTCCAGGATACTGAACAAAAGGAACGATAATGATATATAGGTGTCTGTAGATCAAACACTAATTTCATATCTCGAGTTTCCTCTTTACAAAGCCCTTTGGAACGGTTTTGTCCTTTTCAATTGGTCATGACCCATCATTCGCCAAGTTGGTCTCCAAGGTCAGGCAAAGCCTTTGAATTATTGACACAGTTTTTTTGAATGACTGTCATCAGCTCCAAACAATGAACAAGCTATTTAGTCAGGCAGCTTAGCAGCATATTTATCGAAATGGGGAACGGCTTGACAAAAGCGCCATTTTTATTTTGGTGGTCCATTAGACCATATACAATAGATTTAGGACCGGAGGCAAGAAATATACAGTGTTCTTCACCTTTTTATTGGACAAAAACCAAGGACAAAAACCAATTATGTATATATTTTCAACAAGGAGGTTAACTTTTATTTCATTACATGCAGTGTTATGAAAGGCTAACTTTTAGGCTAACTTTTATTTCATTACATGCAGTGTTATTTGTAAAACTTATGCATGCCTGCATAATAAATCTTACGCTTCCATGTAATAATAATTAGTAATATAATACCGAGTGTTTATACAAATGTGTTGTACTTGTGACTCGCACACCTCTCATATATCTAACATGTACACAACTACAAGGATGTAATTGTAATGACAATATAGCTTTAGAACAGACAACATGTTGTTCAAGGTAATTTGTCCAGCAATTTATGTATTTACGATTTTAGTCTAACCCCAATAGCTGATGATTTATTTGCAGAAATGTATTGCTCTATATTATGCTGTGCGAGTCGTATTTGCGCAAAAGTCAAACACTGTATATGTCTTGCCTCCGGTCCTAATTGTATTGCATATGGTCCAATGAACCACTAAAATAAAAATGGTACTTTTGTAAAGTCGTTCCCCCAAAAATTGCTAAGCTGCCTAACTAATTATGATGCAGTGATGGAGGCTATGGCACCCCTTTATCAGCTAGTGTTGCCTTATCTTATTTTGACCCCTGGAGGTTAGAAAATCCCAGGCCCTAAAGGATTGTTGGTATATTGTGTGGGAGTACCCCCTTACCACAACAGTCATGCTTGTGATATTGCATTGTAACACCTCAAATGTGGTCTTGACCACTCTGCCTTTTCAGCCATGCCAGGCCTGTTTTGTGCTTCTGGCTCACTATTTCTACCTCGTGTCCCTCCCAGGTGGCCTTGGTTGAGCTGTAACTGTCATCTTTTGTCATATCCAGGACTTGGTTGTTATCAGCGTATAGGCAAGGGCTAGCTGTTCTGTTTTACTTTCTCTTTTCTTCTCTCCTGTCCTTTATTCTCATGCTTGCTGTTATAGAAACTGATTATTTATTTGCTTTATTTTTCCATTGAGAATCATGGCTACACTACTTCATTATTGTGCATGCCAACATAATACTGTAGTGTTGTATTGTTTAATATGCATTTTCTTTCGTCTTTTTGACTTGTTCTTTTTATTTGGATATTTTCCTATAAAGCACCTTGAGACATGTACCTTTGGCACCATACAAATACTTTATTATTATTATTATTATTAAGCTTCACACTATAGGATAGGTGGAGGCTTATACCTGTTGAAGGGTTTGTTTATACAATTGGTGCCTAAAATTTTTAATGGCATCCCCAGAGTTTCTTCGATCCCCGAGGAGTACCAAACCACCATTTAGGGTTTTTTTAAATTTGTTTGTTTTTTACTGCTAATGTCTGAGCTGTATCTCGGAGCTGGCTGCGTCATTCGGAATGAAATTTTGCATCAATAATGGGAATAGAAACTCTGGGGTAGACCTGTTTTTTTTGTTTTTTTTACCTTGACCTAACTTTAATGTCATGATGTAATTATAGACAATTTTACATTTTTCTCCAAAACTCGACTGAGGATTGTCTGATCAGAACGAAATTGCCCTCTCTAGAATGCGTAGAGTAAGCCGCATTTATGTGTAATTTCTATAATAACCCTTCGAATTAAACGTCAAGGTCAAATGGCAGTCTAAAAAAAGAATGTATTTTTTGTCATCGCTCAATTTTACCAATGCAGAATCTTAAAGACCACTTGGCGTTCAAGATGTGCTTGCATCATAATAGTATACCTGCACTGAAGTTGTGAACCTGATATTTGATTTGTGTCCTTGACCTACTTTTTTGGGATTGTGACCTAATTAACTAAAACATCTTTTAATCATTACTTGAATAATTTTTCTCTGATTTTCATATTGTTCAGTTTTATGGATGGATTGTAGATGGGGGACACATTTTCTTTTTTCTTTATTTTGTTCATTTTCTTGACACATTTTCATTTTCTCCTTGTCCCTAAATGTTGAAGGTCAACGTCATATAGCGGTCTGAAAAGAATAAGGCTATCATTGAATCCCAGGTGCTGTGGGAGGCTTTCCCTTGGCATTCGCTTTGTGAGCGCAGATATCTCGTTATCATTATTATTTTTATTATTATTAGCTCCTCACTCCACTCACTACATATGTCTATACTGCCTTCTGATCTAAAACGTGAGTTCTTTTGGAAAACACCTGGTGTTTTATTAAATTTCAGGTGCGAGTGAATGATGGTTTCCATGCTTCAACTACTGTTCCACAGTTCTACTGTAATATTATGTATATTGATGTCACTATTGCCCAAAATTAATTGTTGTACACTGGTAGTGTTTGCATGAACACATGCCTCATCCGTTACCAATTCACATGCATTTTTATACCTTCTGCACCACAAACGCACACTACAGTTCACAAGATACATATCATGGAGCTGTACAGCTAACACAAAATCATCTCGTTTGCCATTTTTGTTCACCAGATAGCCTACTTCATGACGCAATGCTGTTCTTATGGAATTACAGCACTTTGCTCTCCACGTCTTGATATTTATTTCGGAAACTCGTAAATTTGTATGTTTATCCATTTGTGTGAAGCTTCTGGAAATATGTTTTGGTTGACTGGCTCCTACAAGCTTAAAGCTTGTGCACTTTTTGTTCTTTTATTATATATTATGGTTATTTCACACACAATTTGTATTTGTCTTATATACTCTTAAAATGACTTAATGTATAAATTTAAAGTATTGCTGGCATTCCATACAATTCGAGTTATGCCAGATCTAGACTACTGTAAATTGAGCTCCATCACCCTCTTAGAGAAGGAATGTTTTTAAAATAGCAACGGTTAAGTGTATAATGTCTATATAATCATTCTCTGGGTAGCAGGATTTAGTCGATAGAAGACTTTGAGAAAAGGCAGGGCTCATTTCATTGGGAAAATGAAGATTCGGCTTGTTTGTATGATAGCGTATTAGTTTTTTGAAAGGGTAGCCTATTGATAGCATTGAGTAGGGTAGTTTTTGGAGGATATGTCATGATGGAGTTGATTGATAATGAAGAAAAAAAACAATAACAGGAATTGTGGGTATATGAAATGGTTTGTGTGGAAGGGAAATGTAGGGGGGAAACAAAGGATTGTTTGAAGGTTTTGATAAGCATATTGAGGCAAACTGATCGATGGATTGGAAGAGGTGCGTTTGTGCCTACATGCAAGCTACCCAAAATTCAAAACAATTTATTTTATGCAATGATAATTTGATGTACTTATCCTGTTTAACATGTCTGCGTGTGTGTCTTATGCTGTACTGTTGGGTTGAGATTAGGTACATACCACATGAGCAGAGCTGCCTTTTTGTGTAACGATATTTTCTTGTATTTTCACAGTATTACCTTCTGTTTTTATTCAATTCACTCTCATAATTGTATATACCTGGGGCAGGAATCCATTGGTTCCAACACCGAAACGTTTTTCTTGAATACTCCTTGATGCATGTTGCAAACATCTTTTGACGTAGAATTGCTGCCCATGAATATAAAATAAACGATGAACAGCTGACTACAGTGACCAGTGAATGCTATTTGTTAATACCTTTAATATGGTTGTATGGTTAATAATAATATGGTTAATATTCAACTGTTAATACCAGTTGAGCCTGGCGTTGGCTTAGCGGTTAGGGTGCCAGCTTGGGATCCTAGGATCCTGGGTTTGAATCCCGGTCGATCGCTGAATTAACGCCAGGGGGGTTGACTCAGCCTGTCACCCTTCCGAGGTCGGCAAATTGAGTACCAGCTTGCTGGGATGAATGATCACGGTGTGTACCCCGATTTAGAATAGGTACACCGTATCCATGCGCATTGTAAGAGCGTGACCAAGGGTTGGCGTCAGGAAGGGCATCCGGCCATAAAAACATTGCCTCAAACAGGGAACCATGATTGTCATGGGGCCCGCAAGGCTAACCCCTGCTCTAGCGGGGAAAAATGGCCTTAAAACGATCATTCATTCATTCATTCATTCATGGTGCAATCGTTTGGCATGCATTCGTGTGGTATGCACAAAATTGTATCGATTTCAATCGAAGGCTTTCAGCTTGTGTGCAACGTTTTTTAATCTGGTCATCTTCGAGGAGTTGCGATTCACTAGCAAAAGTGAATTTCTGTTGTATTTGGGGGTTTTTTTCAATAAAATATGGAAGTTGTTTACCCTCGGATACAAGGAGATTTGGAGATGAAAATGGTATTCATCCTACCACTTATGTCCAAATCACATTTTGATTTCTTAGGGTTTTTTTTTTTTTTTTTTTCAATTAACCCACCGCATCTATATCATGGAGGGATGACACATGGGGCCAGAGGTGGGGGAGAGGAGAGGGGAGGCCACTCGATAAAATGTGTACAAATTGATATCCTGAAAAGCTACTCCAGAGTGAAGTCGTAAGCCTTTATTTATAAGCCATCCTTTAATTCTCGAGCGTTTTCATTCCTACCAATCCTAAAGCCCCACCTCCTTCCCCCCCAAAAAACAGACAAAATTAGAAAAAGCATGAAAAAACAAGCATATCGGGATGGTATCCCCAAAAAACAACCAACCAAACAAGGTGGGCATGACACCACAATCATTTCACGGATTTCAATACGACGTGTTTTGACATTTTCTGTCTCAATCTCACAACAAATTTAATACACAATTATACTTGCCAGGAGCCAATAACAGTGTACATAACATCACACAGCCAATCAGCAGCATTTTGCGACTTGTTGCCAAGTCACGCAAAGCATACGCCTGGTGTTGGCTTAATGGTTGTGGTGCTGGCTAGGGATCCTAGGATCCCGAGTTTGAATCCTGGTCGATCGTTGAATTAACGCCAAGGGGGTTGACTCAGCCTTTCATCCTTCCGAGGTCGACAAATTGAGTACCAGTTCACTGGTAATTGGGGCACTGCATCAGCGGCACAAACGTGCTTCCAGAAAAATAATGCAACCAGCAGCCACAGGCTGCATACGAAACAACAAGTAAGTCGGGTATTTACAAAGCATAGTTCATGCCTGTTTGGGTATTTATTGATGTGAATAATGAAAATGTTTTTATATGCCTGGTTTTAAAATTTTACGACAACCAAACTAAAAGAGATACAACTACAATGGCATTCAGTAGAGCGCATAATCCACCAGGCTGAACAGTTTACGTTTTGTATCTCACTGATAGGCCAGATCTGTGTCCAGACCTGAACCAAAATTTAAGCAGCTTGTTCTTGTCACCTATTCAAATCATCCACCAAGTTTTGTCATAATCTGTACACAATTTTTTGACAAAACCTGCTCACAGACAGACAGACAAACAAACAAGAAGACCATGCGAAGCACGATGCTTGCAAAATCCGTCCCCCACCCCCAAGAAAGAAATTCCATTGATACAGCAAATTGTCCATTTCATCAAGATTAAAATTGACAATCTTGATCAAAGCTCGGGTCAACAGGAAGAAAAGTGACGATTTTTCAGATGAAAAATGATGATTTTGTAAGGTTGACCTTGAGTTGACCTTTGACCTTTTGACCTCGAAAATATTTAGTTTCCCTATTTAGTGACTCAATGTGCAAATGCTGTTTATGTTGGCCTATGTTGTCTTTGTTGATCTATGTTGACCATTTGGCCTATGTTGACCTTTTGGCCTATGTTGACCTCAAGTATACTTGGTGGTTGAATTCAGTGACCAGATATGCAAGTCCTCTTCAAATTTCAAGTCAATCGGATGAAAATTGAGGATTTAAAAAACTTGGCCTATGTTGACCTCAAAAATAGTTGGTGGTTGAATTCAGTGACCATATATGTAAATCCTCTTGGAATTCCAAGTCAATCAAATGAAAATTGGTGATTTTAGAAATTCGGCCTATGTTGACCTTTTGGCCTATGTTCACCGAAAATATAATTTGTGGTTGAATTCAGTGACCATATATGTAAATCCTCTTGGAATTCCAAGTCAATCAAATGAAAATTGAGAATTTTAGAAATTTGGCCTATGTTGACCTTTTGGCCTATGTTGACCTTTTGGCCTTTGTTGACCTCAAAAATACTTGGTGGTTGAATTCAGTGACCAGATATGCAAGTTATCTTCAAATTTGAAGTCAATCGGATGAAAATTGAGGATTTTCGAAATTTGGCCTATGTTGACCTCAAATATACTTGGTGGTTGAATTCAGTGACCAGATATGCAAGTCCTCTTCAAACTTCAAGTCAATCGGATGAAAATTTGAGGATTTTATAAATTTGGCCTATGTTGACCTCAAATATACTTGGTGGTTGAATTCAGTGACCAGATATGCAAGTCCTCTTCAAATTTCAAGTCAATCGGATGAAAATTGAGGATTTTAGAAATTTGGCAATGTTGGGCACCTTTGGCCTATGTTGACCTTTTGACCCCAAAAACGATAGGCTTCTCAATTGGGACGACATATACAACTTGGTGAAGTTTCGTGACAATCGGTTTCGAATTGTGACCTGTAGGCCGGTGACAAACAAACAGACTAGCAAGAAGACGTCATGCGGAGCACGATACTTGCAAAATCCGCTCCCACCCCCAATAAAAAAATTCCATTGATACAGCAAATTGTCCATTTCATCAAGATTAAAATTGACAATCTTGATCAAAGCTCGGGCAACAGGAATAAAAGTGACGATTTTTCAGATGAAAAATGATGATTTCGGAAGGTTGACCTTGAGTTGACCTTTGACCTTTTGACCTCAAAAAATAGTTCGTTTCCCTATTTAGTGACTCAATGTGCAAATGCTGTTCAATTTTCAAGTCAATTCGATGAAAATTGAGGATTTTAGAAATTTGGCCTATGTTGACCTTTTGGCCTATGTTGACCTCAAGTATACTTGGTGGTTGAATTCAGTGACCAGATATGCAAGTCCTCTTCAAATTTCAAGTCAATCAGATGAAAATTGAGGATTTTAGAAATTTGGCCTATGTTGACCGAAAATATCATATGTGGTTGAATTCAGTGACCAGATAGGCAAGTCCTCTTCAAATTTCAAGTCAATTGGATGAAAATTGAGGATTTTAGAAATGTGGCCTATGTTGGTTGACCTTTTGGCCCATGTTTACCTCAAATAGAGTTGATGGTTGAATTCAGTGACCAGATATGCAAGTCCTCTTCAAATTTCAAGTCAATCGGATGAAAATTGAGGATTTTAGAAATGTGGCCTATGTTGGTTGACCTTTTGGCCCATGTTTACCTCAAATATAGTTGGTGATTGAATTCAGTGACCAGATATGCAAGTCCTCTTCAAATTTCAAGTCAATTGGATGAAAATTGAGGATTTTAGAAATTTGGCCTCTGTTGACCTTTTGGCCGATGTTGACCTCAAATATACTTGATGGTTGAATTCAGTGACCAGATATGCAAGTCCGCTTCAAATTTCAAGTCAATTGGATGAAAATTGAGGATTTTAGAAATTTGGCCTATGTTGACCTTTTGGCCTATGTGACCTCAAAAATACTTGGTGCTTGAATTCAGTGACCAGATATGCAAGTCCTCTGCAAATTTCAAGTCAATCGGATGAAAATTGAGGATTTTAGAAATTAACCAAAGTTGGTGACCTTTGGCCTATGTTGACCTATTGACCCCAAAAACAATAGGCTTCTTGCTTTTGACCAACTCTACCATTTGGTGAAGTTTCGTGAAGATCGGTTGAAAATTGTGACCTGTCGGCCGGTGACAAACAAACAGACAACCACAAACGGAACCGACCATTATACTTGAAAAATCCTCGCTTTTGCAAGTAACAAACAGACGGGTGAAAACATAACCTCCGCCCACATTTGATGGCGGAGGTAAATGATTGGCCAGATCTACATCCAGACTGTAACCAAAACCTAATCAGCTTGTTCTTGTCATAACAGCGAGAAACTTTAAACTGTATGCATACTAAGGGGATCCCAAGCTGCTACATGTTCCACCAGCTGCTACTGACATTGAAAATGATGATACTCATGACACTGAGCTTGATGGACCAGCAGGTTCGGAGTAAGTGAAACAGCCTCACCTGATCAACCTGGAAGAGTTAATGACCTTGTCAGGGACCTTGAGCTGTCTAAGCAAAAGGCAGAATTGTTGGGTTCGCGACTTCGCGTTAGCAAGAGTGGAACTTGTTGGCAGAAGGCACAAAAATCTCTCCTTTTCGTGAACGCCATGGTAGCTCGGCAGCGTTCTCCCAGATGGAGAATAGTGTGTGCTTCTGCACTAATGTAATCAGCCTCATGAAGAGAAGTTTTCATCCTCATGAACTCTGCTAGGAACACCTTCCTGATGAATGGAGGTTATTAGTCCCCTACCGGTGTACACCGGAGGGGACTATAGGTTTGCACGCCGTCTGCCTGTCCGTCACGCAATGAACAGTTTTCCGGACTTTTTTTCCAAACTCTTAATGCTAATGATTTCAAACTTGACACATGGTTTCCTCATGATAAGTTACAGATCAAGTTCAAACTTCACGACGTTTCGATCATTTTTGACAAAGTTATGGCACTTTGAACTTTGGGAATTCTGATGATCCTTAACTCAGTGCCATTTTAAGTTTTAATTTCCTTTAAAAAAGATTTTCCCTGCAATAATAGGACCGATTGAGATCAAATTTTCACCGTCGGAGGGACTCGGTCTGTAGAATATTGTAATAGTAATTATGACGTCATAGGTCACGTGGTTCGGCCGCCATATTGTTTTTCGTGAAAACACGAAAACCCCTTTTTCTCTGCAACGGCGGAACAGATCGAGGCCAAACTTTGCAGGCAGAAATCGCATACCCATGACGAACAAAAAAGTCAGCGAGCATGATGTCATGCGTCACATGGTTTCAGAGTTATGACGTTTTTAAGCATGAACCTTTAAAACCGAGCCGCTCCCTCATTTTTGATCGAATCGAGGGGAAACTTCACAGATCTGTTCAGCATGTCAGTCTACTAAAATGTCCTTTTGGAATTTGCGATAGCTCACGTGGTTTGGCAGATATCGTTAATTAAACGAAAATATTTTTAAAATGGATATCTCTTGTTTATGCTCGAGTTCTCCTCAAGCCGCACCGGGTGCCCTCAGCCTCGTCTCGCGAACGTCAAAAGCGCGACACAGCGCGCGCTTTCCGGAGGGGCGGAGCCAAGCCGAGCAACATATATATACACCGATCATTGATCGTGAACCGGAAAATATAATAAATTACTGATATTTAGCGACTCGAAAGGTTCTTTATCAACAACTTATTTTCTCGTGCTTCTGCTGACCTGTCTGCAAGGTGTATAAATCGAAGTCCCGAGTGCGAATCGCAGGTGAGCCCGTCCTGAGGTAATTAGCGATTGGGAACGATTCAGAACCTGTGGGTAAATAACCCTTTGGTAATTTCCCCAACAGTTTTCCGGACGACAGACTTCCGGTAGGGGACATGTATTGCAGCGCAATACTCAGAATGCTTGTTCATCTACCCAAGCAAGCGCAGCTCGAAATCGGTGCTTCTCCACAATGGCAAAGAAAAGCCATCCGTGTCCATGGCGCATGCTGTCGGCATGAAAGAGATGTACGAGTCCATGTAAGTTCTACTGAAGCTAACAAAATACGCTGACCACAAGTGGAACATATGCAGTGACTTAAAAGTGATAGACCTATTGCTTTTTCTGCAACTTGGGTATACCAAACACATGTGCTTCCTATGCTTGTGGAATAGCCAAGACGATGCAAGTAACTACAAGTGCAAAGAATGGCCAGCAAGAACTGGCCACAATCCAGGAAAATTGGATGTGCAACATGTACCACGAGTACATCCAAAGAATATTTCTTCTGCCACTTCCTATAAAACTGGGCCCAATGAAGAACTTTGTAAAGGCAATGAATGTTGAAAGTGCGGGATTTCTTTACCTGAAAGAAAATTTGGGAGCGATTTTAACCGTTGCCAAATTGAAGGGTGGAATATTTATTGGTCCACAACTTCGAGATTTATTGGCCAATCCAATCTTCGAGTCAAAGCTGAACCCACTGGAGCTAGCTGCATCGGAGGATTTCATACTGGTAGTCAACAATTTATTGGGGAACCACAGAGCAACTCACTTCGCCGAGTTGGTTCAACATGTAAAGGCCTTTGAATAAATAGGTTGCCGTATGTCGCTGAAGTTGCATTTTCTTTATTCACACCTAGACGTCTTCCAAGCCAACCTTGGTGCTGTGAGTGGTGAGCATGGTGAGAGGATACACCTATCAGGGGCGTTTCAACCCCCAACATGATGGGGGACTACTGCTGGTTTCTTCAGAGACAAACCACTGCTAGTTGTCACAAGCGTGAAATCAAGTGCTCAAAGCATTTTTAAACAGTTAATGTATATTTTATAGTTTATATACAATGTGTTTATGTTGTTCAATGTGCTTCAGTTTATGGTTAACAGTTACTGTACATCATACGATGTGTTTACATTGTGCAATATGTTTACTTTTTTTTTTTTTATAAACAATGCCTGAGAAATGTCATTTTTCTGCAACTAAAAATCCTGACTTGCTGAGTCAATTCTGACTTCTGATTTGGAATCGGCATGCTCAAATTGATAAACGGACACCTACATTTACGTCAGTAGCAGACGGAAAGTTTTTTTTGCTGTTGTCCAGTGAATTATCGGAGACAGAGTGGAAGGTAATTGTAAATACGTTCAACATTTGACACATTATTTTATAATATTGAAATGTAGAGGTGTGTATGTGTGTGTGCGTGTGCGTGCGTGCGTGCGCCATCCCATCCGTACCTCCAAAACAATGAAACCTAGTGGCCCGACTGCCTGCATACTAAGGGAACTCCAAGGGAGTGCATGAATGAAAACTGGGTATTTGGGTAAATTTAAACACCCATTTTGAAGATAATTTATATGGTGCTCATCACAAAAAAAAACTACAAAAAAGCCTTACCAAGATGGCGACACACAATCTTAGTCAGACGGCTGTCACCTCGCAGGGGTCTGAAGCTGCCGTTTTGCTTCGGCCTGCTCAACAATGCCTTGATTTGGAACAGGTCACCACAGTTTTTGTAAGATAAAGCGCCCAAAATTTCATGTTTTCACTTTTCTCACTCATATCATCGATTACCTAATCTTCATACGTACGAGTTACTGTATACATCGTTTTTGTAGGTGCTTTCGTTTTCAAATTAGGAGCTAGGACCGCTTTCATGCATTATATAATGTGATCTTCCACGATGGACTGTCACAGACTAATTAAAGCATATAATCGAAATCTGGCTTTGGATTTGAGGATCGAAACTCATGGACTAAATAAGTGTCAAAATGTAGGGTGAAATCTGAAAATTGTATGAAATTAGCGATTCTTATAATTGAGCGTATTTACCATAAGCAAGGCTGTGATCCCTCCTTCTCCATATTTACACAGAAAATGTGAAATTGCCAGAGCATTGAACTTAACTTTTTCTACTGTTCGGACAATTATATTGAGTGAAGAAAAGATTGAAGAGTGTGCTCAAAGTGCAACTTAATTGAGTGCAATGAAAAATGAAGCTGCGGGATTGCTCCGAAGGCTACCACAGCACGAGCAGTGGGCGTGGCGACCGCGGTCTTGTTTTCCATGGGGAAATCCCCAGGGTTAGGAAGGCAAAATGAATTAAATTGAAGATTGAATTAAAAGAACGATTAACATAACAAGAGGAATATAATGAGTAAAGCAACGGGACAAGTGAACTGCGTGTTCAAGAGAGAATTGGAAAATGTTTTCAGTGGCGACAAAGCAATGTTTACTGAAAATAAATGAAGAAAGCAGTGCAGAGGACTCCCTTTAGCCTCTTCAAAAAGGTTGAAAGGCCTCGAGCTGATGAACCTCCAGCATCAACGACATCAACACCAACTCAATCACCAAGAAGAAGTGCAAAGAATAAGCGAGCATGTCCTCTCGTGGAGATGTCCGACATGGAAGAGGCAGACAACACTGAGCATCTGCCTGACTAATTATCAACACCATGCATCCCCACACCACGGCAGGATGGGCGAGAGGTACGCACACTCACTGTAAACTGTCGCCTGGGTTTGAATCTCAACTCGGCTCCAAACTGTCATCCCAGAGACCTTTGCAATGAGTCGGGGAGCTATCTCCGATGATTTCGATTAAAACAATGTTTTCCAGGAACGTATCGATGATGTAAACAGGGAAGTATGTGTGTATGTGGTCATAAAGCATAATATAACCTTCTGTTTGCTACCTTCCCCCCCCCCCCCCCCCTCAACTTTCTCCCTCTTTTCCTCCAACCCACCTCCCCACCCTCTCTCTCTCTCTCTGTATCCTCATCGCTCCACCTCCTAATAAAATACAACACTCTCTTCCCACACCTCTCTCTCTCTCTCTCAAGCAGGTTTTCATCAAGGAGTCTCCTGTACTTTGCACCATCCATTGTCTCTTCTGTCCTGACAAGCTTGCCAGTCCATGCTGATGAAAAGCAGCCCCATAACATGATGCTGCCACCCCTATGCTTGACAGCAGGGATGGTGTTGATTGGGTGATGTGCAGTGTTAGGCTTGTGCCAGATGTAAGACTTTGAATTTAAACCAAACAGTTAAATTTTTGGCTCATCTGATCACAAAACGTTTCCCCACATGACCACAGTATCATTAAGTTGCTTTTTTCACAAAACTCCATATGAGCTTTTAGATGTGTATTTTCCAGTAACGGCTTCTCTCTTGCCACCTATCATTAGAGGCCAGTTTTGTGAAGGAAACGGGATGATGTTAATTGATTAACACTGGCCCCATCTCTGACAAAGAGTCTTGCAGATTTTCAGTCATTGTTCGATTTACAGTGACATACTGAACCAGTTTCCTGCATGCCAGGCTGCTGTGTGTGGATGGGCAACCTGATTGGGTAGAGTCTGGGTGGTATGATTCGTCGTCCACTTCTTAATGAGGGATTTCACCGTACTTGCAGGGATAATGAATGTCTTTCATATAGTCTTATAACCCTCTCCTGAATTGAGGTTTTCCACCACTTTCTGTCTGACTTCTTTGAAAAGCTCCTTGGTCTTCATGTGTTGCCTTGTTGGTTTACGAAGTGAGTTGCACCTTTAAACTTCTTAGGTAAGTGGGGGAGCTCAATTTATAACTTAAACCACTGATTACATAGAACCTATTACACTTATTTTGTAAACTTTCAAACAAACAATTTTTTTTTAAATACTTAGTCGAGGCTGGTATAAGAGCCAACACATATAACATATAATAAAGGGAGTGGGAGACAAGAGGGGGTAGAGAGAGAAGGAAGCACAACAACAGTAGGGAACAGGGACATCAGGAGATCTGTGTAAGGGAGAGGGCTGAGGTGGGGTACATGGGATAAACAAGATGGACACGACAGGGAATTTCAGGAAAGAAAACGGAATTTGAAGGAGGTAGATTTGGGGTGGATTAACATGGGTTGAAAAAATCAAGGCTTTGAATGGGGGAAGATATGAGAAGGTGGTGAACAGCTGTTTTAAAGACCTGGAGGAAAGAGTGCGATTGAAAAGAGTGTGGAAGTTGGGAGCCAGAGGCAGGAAAGAAAAGAGGAATGAAAGAGTGATGGTGAGAGGAGAGTCTTGATTTTAGCAGTTTCACCAGAAGAGGGTTGCTGGCAGACCTTTTGCGTCCTGCAGGAATATTTGGGGGACAGAGCACAGACAGGGGATGCAATGCCAGAGAGTCCCTTTGGGCCTCAGGTCCTGAGGTCAGGGAGCAGGTCTGAGGAACCTCATCGTGGCAACCCTTGAACCCCGGTGCTGTAACAATATGTCTATATATATATATATATATATATATATATACAGTCACGTGAAAAAGTAAGTACACCCCATGTAAAGTTTTGACCTTTTCAACATATTTCAACATACAGCTATTTGATCTTCATTTCAACAATATTGATAGATAAAGGTGATATAATATAACAAATATCATGAAACATTTACATTTTGTAGTCCATTGTATAATTTAAATAAACATAAATGCAAATTTCGCAGGTGGAAAAAGTAAGTACACCCTTGGCTCTAATAGGTGGTATTGCCCCCTTTGGCAGAAACAACCTCAAGTAGGCGTTTCTTATAACTGTCTACCAGTCTCTGACATCGACTGGGAGAATTTTTTGCCTGGGAGAGGCTAAGCTGGATACACCCCTCTATTGCTTTATTCCAATGCTCTTTCTTTATCCCTCCATTCCATCTACTTTCAGAGGGAGGAGGGGTGCTGCACCTAAACATATGGGAAAGCTTGGGTCGAGCAAGGATAGAAGTGAGGTGATAAAAAGAGTCTGGGCCTCACCCTCCTGCTTGGAGATGCTAAAAATGCGGAATATCGAATATACTCAGCTCTATATCACTGCAAAGAAATATAATACGAATCAGCTTCAGCCTGGAGCCTGACTTAAAGGGAAACTGATGTCAGGATTAACTGACTTGATTTGTTGTTTCAATTTTTTCACCTAATCTCCAAAGGAAAACCAATCATTCAGTATCAAGTGTAACTTTAGTAAATGTTCTAATATTTTCCCCAAGTGGCTTGACACCACATATGAATATAACATGATTGACTGTTACTTTCTTTCAAATCAATTTTTCACTTCTATTTTATGCAGAAATATATTGTTGGAGACAATTTGTAACAGTATGTTAAGCTTTCAACACAATAATAATAATAATAATGCATTTATTTTATATAGCGCTTTTCAGGAAGCCCAAAGACGCTTTGACAGAGTGCAAAACATAATGCATAGCAAAACATAAAGACAATTGCAAAAAAAGAAGAATCAATACGGAAATATTCAAAGCACAAAGGAGGGAGAAGGAGAGGAGATAGTCAGGGGTTAGATGCTGTGGGTTAAATGTTGAATGCAGTGTTGAACAGGTGGGTCTTGAGTGATGTTTTGAATGTGGTGAGAGGAGGAGTCTCTGATGGTGTGAGGTAGCGAGTTCCAGAGGGTGGGAGCAGCGATGGAGAAGGCCCTGTCCCCCCAGGATCTAAATTTGGTCCGGATGGGGGGGGGGGGGGTCAGGAGGTTGGTACCAGCAGAGCGGAGGTTGCGGGTTGGAGTGTGTCTGGAGAGGAGGTCAGCCAGGTAGGATGGGGCCAGGTTATGGAGGGCTTTGTAGGTCAAGAGGAGGATTTTGTACTGGATTCTCTGGGAGATGGGGAGCCAGTGAAGCTTGTAAAGGACGGGGGTGATGTGGTCACGGGTCCGGGAATGGGTGAGTAGACGGGCAGCGGAGTTCTGAATGTATTGGAGTTTATTGGTGATTGTTGAGGGTGAACCATAAAGGAGGCTATTGCAGTAGTCCAGACGGGAAGTGATGAAGGCGTGGATGAGGGTTTCTGCAGCCACGGAGGAGAGGGATGGACGGAGACGGGCGATGTTTTTCAGGTGAAAGAAGGCTGTCTTTGTGATCTGTTTAGTGTATTTGTCGAAGGAGAGGGTTTGGTCAAAGATGATGCCAAGATTCCGGATGTGAGGGGAGGTGGATACTGGGAAACCGTCGATGTTGAGGGCAAAGTTATGGGTGGACTTGGTGAGCGTTTTTGGGCCAATGATGATTATTTCAGATTTATCACAGTTAAGTTTGAGGAAGTTGATTTGAAGCCAGGATTTTATTTCAGTGATGCAGTTTGTCAGGATAGAGTGGGTGGCGGTGGAGATGGACTTGGTGGAGATGAAAAGCTGGATGTCATCGGCGAAGCAGTGGAATTGGAGACCATGACGGTGGATTAAGTGACCGAGGGGGGACAGGTAAAGGATGAAGAGGAGGGGGCCAAGAACTGAACCTTGGGGGAGGGAGCAGTGGGGGATTTGCAGTTATTGATGGAGATGAACTGACGTCTGTCAGAGGTATGATTTAATCCAAGAGAGGGCAGTGCCGGTAATGTTAAAGGTGGTTTCAAGTCGGGTGAGGACGATGGTGTGATCGATGGTGTCAAAGGCGGCGCTGAGGTCGAGGAGGATGAGAATGTTGAGGTTGCCAGCATCAGAGGAGAGGAGAAGGTCGTTGGTGATTTTGAGGAGAGCAGTTTCAGTACTGTGGTTGGAGCGGAATCCGGATTGGAATGTTTCATACAGGTTATTGGCAGAGAGGTGATGTTTGAGTTGAGTGGCTACAGCGCGTTCCAAAACCTTTGACAGAAAGGGTAGGTTGGAGATGGGTCTGAAGTTATTTAGGGTGTCAGGGTTTAGTCCAGGTTTTTTCAGAATGGGGGTAACAGCAGCAATTTTGAGGGATGGTGGGACGATGCCTGTAGACAGGGAGGAGTTTATTGTTGCAATGATAAGTGGAGAGAGAGAAGGAAGGGAGGCCTTGACAAAGCTGGAGGGGATGGGGTCAAGAGTGCAGGTGGCAGTTTTCATTCCGATGAGTTCAGAGAGGTCAGTAGGGGAGACTGGGGAGAATTGAGACAGGGGATGGCAGGATAAGGGGGGGCAGGTGGTTTGAGGGGGAGCGGGTGCGGCGGTGGTCAAGCTGTTGTAGATGTTTTCAATTTTGCGTTGGAAGAATGAAAGGAAGGAGATGCAGTTGTCTATTGTGAATGACTGGGTGGTGGTGTTCAGGGGGCTGAGGAGTTTGTTTATTGTAGAGAAGAGTGCTTTTGGGTTTCCGGAGCCAGAGTGGATAATTTGAGAGTAGTAGGTGGAGCGGGCGCGGGAGAGGGCATCTTTATAGTGTTGTATGTGGTCCTTGTAGGCCTGGGAGTGAACTGTGAGACCTGTTTTATTGCGGAGTCTTTCAAGTTGGCGAGCACGAGTTTTCATCAGGCGGAGTTCAGGGGTAAACCAGGGAGCAGAATGGGTGAAAGAAACTGATTTGGTTTTTATAGGCGCAAGTTGGTCAAGGCAGGAGGAGAGAGTGTGGTTGTAGTAGTCAGTGAGGGCAGAAGGGGTGTGGAGGTCAACAAAGGGAGAAGTGGACATTTTTTCAGAGAGGGTCGATGAGAATGAGGCAGGTGAAAGAGCGTTTAGCTTACGGAAGTTGATAGTGCGATAATGCCTTGGTGCTGGGGTGGGGATGTTGATGGTCAGAGTGATGGCTAGGTGGTCAGAGAGAGTGAGGTCGGAGCCAGAGAGATGGTGCAAAATTAGTCCAGTAGAGCAGACAAGGTCCAAAATGTGACCACGAATACAAATACATCAAAATGACAAAATGGTTTACATTGTTTGGCTTTGTGGAGTTTCTTTGCATGACTGACATGCATTGCATAATTATTTATTACTAGTAAAAAGCCCATCAAAAATAACAGTTTATTCGAAGGTGCAGCCTCGTGAGCATGCCAAAGTCTGAAGTATGGGCCTAGTGTCAGGTATGCTATTACGTCTGTCTGGCTATATTTTGTTTGTCTGTCTATGAACAAGATACCTCAAAAAGTTGAGGATGGATTCCGACGAAATTTGGCAGGAGAGGTGGTGTGTGTGACAAAGACGAAATGATTATATTTTGGTGAAGATCCGCATTCGGATCCAGATAGTATAATTTTTAATTGATTCTTCACCATTGGAAGATGGGGCCAACAACGATACATAGCAGGATATCTCAAAAAGTTGTGGACGGATTTGGACGAAACTTGGTGGGCAGGTTGGGTGTGTGACAAGGAAGAGTTGGTTCAATTTTGGTCAATAATTTTTTTAGTGATTCCTCACCATTGGAAGATGGGGCTGAAACCCATATAGCACGATATCGCAAAAGGTTATGTACGGATTTGAAAACTTGGTGAACAGATTGAGTGCGTGACAAGACCAAATCGATTCAATTCTGGTGAAGATCTGTATATCGATTCGGATACGATAATTGTTTTGTTCCTTAAGTGTTTTGTCACCATTGAGAGATAGGGTGAAAAGCGATATATAACATGATATTTACAAAAGTCGTGGACGAGTTATGACTAAAGTTGGTGGACGTGTTGGTTTGGTGACGAGAACAAGCCGATTAGATTTTGGTTCAGGTCCGAATCCATATCCGGTCTATCAGTGGGATACAAAACATAAACTGTTCAGCCTGGTGGAGGCCGAGTGCCGTTCTGGTATTTTCTTTATTTATTAGACATCATACAGATGTAAATGAACACTCGTTTTACTCTGTGCATGTTGCACATCACATGCAGCGAATTTCACCTCCCTGCCCTTGTATTTGTTGTTGTTTTAAAAAACGCTTCTGTTCACCGACTTTGAGGCTTATTTTGCAAACCACCGTCTACAATTCCAATAGAAGAGACATAATATTACTCTTTCATGGAAAACGTTTTTCGAGTGTGTTTTATCCTGAAAAATAGACCGTAGTGAACACACATGTTAAAAGATTGGCCTTTGAAACCTGCCCTTATAAAGGGGGACAGACATCTGTACGAACACACAAACTGACATTTTGTTTTATATGGTAGATATACAACGGGGCTACAGGTCCTTAAAAGAGACATTGAAGATTCCTGGATGTTGTTTTGAATTTAGACATCTCATTCTGTTACAAGGGTTCACCGGGGGACTTGACGTGAATGTTTTTGGGTCACATTTATCACAGGAGGAAAATGTGAGGCTTTGCTGTTCTTACCTCAGAGGGATCCGTGAACATTTATAACACAAAAATATTAAATTGATTTGTTTAGCCACCACTGTTTGAATTTGGGGTAGAGACTGCAATAGCGATTCCCCTCCCATTTCCACCCCTTCCAGGTTCAGGTGAAAGTGCAATCTGAGTTTATGGATGACCCTTCACATCAAGGCAAGCATCTGAAAGATTTTCTTTTTATGATTTATTTTGATAATTCCATGAACTTCTGCATGAATAATGCTCATGCTTCTCCCGACTCACATGTTGGTGTTGTTTTTCACAATCCTGTTGTTTTTGGGTTTTTTCGGCAAGTGTCGATTGGCGGTGCAGTGGGGAGAGGAATAATTTGCTCGAATCCTAAGAGATGCTATTCTTCTTCTTCCTCCATCGACAATTATTCCCATGTCCTTGTGGAGATGGCCGGGGGAAGTTTTTGGCCCGAGTTTTTCACGAACCGGCTGATGGTAGTGCAGATGAAAACGCCCGTCGAATGTTCACAGAGATTGGTAGGTTTGTTTTTCCGTTCAATTGATGGATGATCAGGTATTTTGTATTAATTGATAAATAAAATCAGTTATATTTAACCCCAGAACAAATATGGCCCAACACAGCACGGAGCAGACTCAACACTGACACCGCCCAGGCACACTGTTGATGGGGAATTGTGGGGGAGGGTGTGGGATGGTGGTGGGTAAAATGTGGGATGGTGGTGGGTAATGTAGGGGTGATGGTTGATGAGGGATTGTGTAGGGGTGGGGTGGTCATAGGTATTGTTAGCTTGGGTTTTTGAGCTCTTCAGATGCGTAGGGTAAGGTGGCGATATTATAGTCAGCTCACCTTCACTCCTTCATTCCTCTTTTCTCCCGCCTCTGGAACAAACTCCCTCACTCTCTGCAATCCCACTCCTCCCTCCAGGTCTTTAAAACAGCTGTTCACCACCATCTCTTATCTTCCCCCATCCAAAACCTTGATCTTTTCTACCCCCGCTAATTTCACCCCAAATCCACTTTTTTGAAATACCAACTTCTTTCCTGGAAGTCCTTGGTGTCCTTGTGTTTATACTTCTCCCACCCCACCCCCCCCCCCCCCACCCCTTCCCACGCCGCCTCCCCCCAAGCCCTCTCCCTCCCACACATTCCCGATGTCCCTGCTCTCAAATGGTGTGTTTATGTGCTTCTCCTTCTCTCCCCATTTTGTCTACCGCTCCCCTTTTTATATACTTTGTTTGTTTGTCTGATTTGTTTATGTGATAAATGTTAGCTCTTTCACGAGCCTCGATTATGTATACAAAAAAAACAAAAAACAAGTACACATACATTCAAAGTACACCGCCCCATGCCAAATAATTAAATATGCTGCAGCGCGGCATTGCCGGGGCGCCTCCGGCGCCCGGCAATACCGCAGTGCAGCTCATTAAGGCTGCATTGGGAGGGAGAGGTGTACACTAATTGATTGATTAATTGTATAATTAAAATCAATAAAAGATTATCACAAAATATTTTCATAATCAATTGGCTAATCGCATAACTAAACCACTAGTGCTTCATCCGAAGATGTATCTTTTAGAAATTTAATTAAATAAGTCATTTATAAAAAATTAAATAATTAATTGATTACTCAATAAATAATTAATCGATTAATCAATAAATAATTAATAGATGAAATGATTAATCAATAAATCAAAAATATCCTTGATAGCCACATCACTTGGTCACTTATGTCCAAATATTAGCTTCCCAGCTCAAAAGGTGCCTGAGATATTGGCCAAATGAGAAAGAAAATAAATAAATGATTAATAATGAAAATAAATAAATAATAATCATAAAAAAATTAAATTGGTAATCAATTTGGTCAGAGAACACATAAACTACCACTATTTCATCAGAATCTGTAACTTAAAAAAAAAAATTTTTTGGGTCATTAATCGAATAATTAAATAATTAATCGATTAATTGATTAATTAATAAATCAAAAATATCCTTTGCAGCCAAATCACCTGGTCATTGGCATGTCCAAATATCAGCTTCCTAACTCAAAAGGTGCCTGAGTTAATAATGGTCAGAAGAGAAATGAAATTTAATTAATTAAATAAGTACTTAATTAAACGCTAATAATTAAATAACTCCTCAATTAATTGATTATTCAAAAAACAAAAAATACCGTATTTGACAAAGGACTTGCTCACTATTGTGCCGAAATTTCAGCTTCTTAGCTTGAAGGATGGCTGAGATATCGCCCGGACAACCAAGAAAACAAACAAACAAGAAACCAGAGTGAAAACTGAGTACTCTCTTTCAGCGTGCGTCACTGCCGAGCCCCCTTTGGTGCCCGGCAATGACGATTTGCAATGCCTGGAGATGGCATAGGAAAGGAGCGGTGTACAAAAAACACATCTAGCGAGGTGAGTTCGGTCGTCAGCAGACCAAGACAGGGGTTCAAATCAACACTCAAATCACCCGTGCCCATGTGCTGGTAGTTCGGTAGAGATGGTGTTACAGATTTGTGTGACGGTTGTTTCTTCTGCTTAATCGTGGGGATAGCATCCTCTATCTCAATCATGGCGGATAACCACAATATCTAGCCATCTCTGTTGTTTCATAACAGTTCTCTGTAAAAAATTTGAGAACACAAAACCGAATATTTTGTCGGCCCGATCCACACTCAGGTATTTCGGACAAACCTCGTCCAAATTCTGGCAACCCTCTGATCTTTCAGACTATGGTGTAGCATGAACCATCTCGATTTGTATTATTACAACTACCGAAGACGCATCGATGAGGCCGATTTGTAGAAATTCGAAAATTATTTAACAAATTCAACATTAAAAGGGTCGGGTCTGCGGGGGTTTACAGGGGGCTTGGCCCCCCAAAATAGGTATTTGCTGTCTTTTCTTAAATTACATAAACAATTCCGATTAAGTTTGACTAGGGGGTGGGGGGAGAGGAGTGGAGGGGAGAAGGGGAAGGAAGTTCACATTCGTCAGTCGTTTGAGGGCAGTCCGCCAGTCCCTGTAAGTCGGATTCAGATGATGGTCTTGACACTAAATCTTTGAAAAATGTTCTTTCACATGCAACAAACTGCATCGTTCAATCCCATTTCATTCCTTTATTTATTACGGTTTTAATATGGAACTGTAGCGGTTCCCGCTGAATGTACACAATCGCCTTGCACCTGCCAGGACGCGGCCAGGGCGCGATCGCCATGCCGGGCTCGTCCGGACGGGCCCAGACGCGCCTCTCCTGGGCATGCCCGGACTCGCTGTTCCCGGGCACGCCCGAACCTCCCGGGCACGCCCGGTCTCGTCTTTCCCGGGCATGCCCGCTCTCGCCTTTCCAGGGCTCGCCCAGAGCGCCCGGGCACGCCCAGCCTCGACTTGCCAGGCCGCGTCCAGGACGCCCGGGCATGTCCAGACTCGCCTTTCCAGGGCTCGCCCAGAGCGTCCGGGCATGCCCGCTCTCGCCTTTCCAGGGCTGGCCCAGAGCGCTCGGGCACGCACAGCCTCGACTTTCCAGGACTCGCCCTTGACACCCGGGCATGCCCGGTCTCGGTTTTCCCGGGCAAACGCCCCGGCATAAATGTGTATATATATTGCTGCCCGATAAACGGGCTTGTCAGAATACCTGAGCTGTTTTGTTTCATTAAAGCAACTCGGACGAATTCCGTCTTTGGTCGCGTCAATTCTTTTGACTCGCGTTGGAGCGCAGCTCCTTCACTGGTGACCTACCGACATGGACACGGCAGTGACTCTTAAACTGCCTACCTTCTGGGAGGCTCACGCGGCTGTTTGGTTCGCCCAGGCGGACTCCCAGTTCGCCCTGCGAGGCATCACCGCGGACGACACCCGCTTCCACCACATCGTGGCAGCGCTCGATTCCGCCACCGCGGCCCGTGACCTGAGCCTCCTCGAGCACCCGCCGGCTGCTGACAAGTATGACGCGCTGAAGACGCTCCTCCTCGACGCTTTCGCCCTCTCACCGGCGGCATGCGCACTGCGCCTGCTCGACCTGCCCGAGCTCGGCGACACGCGCCCGTCCGAGCGCATGGACTATATGCTCTCGTTGCTCGGTGAGCACTCTCCGGATTTTCTGTTCCGCGAGCTGTTCCTTCGCCAGCTGCCTCACCCGGTACGCCTCGCCCTGGCTGGCACGTCGATCACCGATCCCCGCGCCCTCGCCAGGGAAGCCGATAAGATCTCCTCGGCGGGCCAACACATCGACGTGGCTACCTGGAGCCTGCCGCCGTCCGAGGCGACGCCCATGATGCCCGAGCGCTCTGCGCGGTTGGAGGCCGAACTGCCGGTGCCACTGGCGGACGCCACGCCGCGCCGACCGCTTCCGACACGATGGCCGGGGCCTCCACCTGACCAGGCGTGGTGTTCTTACCACGCCAGGTTCGGACACAAGGCTCGGACGTGCCGACCCCCGTGCACTTTCGGCAAGTCGGGAAACGGCCGGGCCGGCGTTCATTCCCAGCCATGAGCGCCGGCCACTCGGGCAACTTGCTTTTTATTCGGGACAAAGCGTCCGGGCGGCGTTTCCTTTGTGACACCGGCGCCCAACTGAGCGTCATACCCGCCTCCGAGCAGACAGGCGGGACGCCGTTTGCGGCCCCTCTTTGGTCGCTGCTAATGGCTCGGCCATACGCACTTTCGGCCCGCGCGACGTCACCCTCTGCTTCGGCAGCCAGCACTTTCAGTGGACCTTTGTGACCGCCTGCGTCCCCATGGCTTTGCTGGGCGCCGACTTCCTCTGTGCGCACGGGCTGCTGGTCGACGTTAAACGACGTCGCCTTGGCCACGCCGAGACCTTCAGCTCCCTGGCGTGCACGATGAGCAGCTCCGCGCCGACCGAACTGGCGTGCGCCCTCCCGACGGCGAACGAGTTTGCTCGCCTGCTCGCGGAATTCCCGGCCCTCACGCGGCCGACGTTTTCGGCCGTCGCAGTGCGGCATGGGATCGAGCACCACATACCCACTACGGGCCTGCCGGTCTACGCCAGGGCCCGCCGCCTCGACCCGGCCAAGCTCGCCGTCGCAAAGGCCGAGTTCGACGCGTTGGAGCACCTCGGCATCGTGCGGCGCTCCAATAGCACGTGGGCCTCACCACTGCACATCGTGCCAAAGCCGGGGGGAGGATGGCGCCCGTGTGGCGACTACCGCCGCCTCAACGACGCTACCACCCCCGACATGTACCCGATCCTGCACATCCAGGACTTTTCCGCCCGTTTGGCGGGACGGGTCATATTTTCCAAAATTGACCTGATACGGGGATACCACCAGGTACCTGTCCGGGCGGCCGAAGTCCCGAAGACGGCCGTCCTCACGCCGTTCGGCCTGTTCGAATTTTTGAGGATGCCGTTTGGCCTCAAGAACACGGCCCAGGCGTTCCAGCGCTTAATGGACGGCGTGCTGCGCGACCTGCCATTTCTTTTCGTCTATCTGGACGACATCCTCGTCGCCAGCACGTCCCGCGCCGAGCACCTCCTCCACCTCCGAACACTGTTCGGTCGCCTCAGCGAGCACGGCTTACTTGTCAACCCGGCCAAATGCCACTTCGGCACGACGACCGTTGACTTTTTGGGCCACCGCATCACCAAGACCGGGGCCGTGCCGCTGCCGACCAAGGTCGAGGCCATCACCACGTTCCCGCGTCCCCGTTCCATCAAGGCCCTACAAGAGTTCCTCGGCATGGTGAATTTTTATCACCGATTCGTGCCCCGCGCTGCTCAGCTCATGCGGCCCCTTTACGAGGCCCTCCGGGGCAAGCCGGCCAAGCATGACAGTTTGGTCCGCGGCCATGGACGCGGCCTTCGCGAGCGCAAAACGGGCCCTCGCCGATGCAACGCTGCTGGCTCACCCGGTGCTCAATGCGCCCATCGCCCTCACTACGGACGCCTCCAACAACGCGGTGGGCGCCGTCCATGAACAATGGGTGGACGGGGTTTGGCAGCCACTCGCTTTTTTCAGCCGGCAACTCCGGCCGAACGAGTTAAAATACAGCACGTTCGACTGCGAGCTGCTCGGTCTATTCCTGGCCGTTCGCCATTTCCGACACCTCCTGGAGGGCCGCCCGTTCAAGGCTTTCGTCGACCACAAGCCGTTGGTCTACGCGATGGCCAAAGTCATGGAGCCGTGGTCGGCCCGCCAGCAGCGCCACCTCTCCGCCGTGTCGGAATTCACCACGGACATCCGGCACGTCGCCGGCAAAGACAACGCCGTGGCCGACTGTCTTTCTCGGGCCAGCGCGAACGCGGTCCACCTCGGCGTGGACTACGCGCTCATGGCGGCCGACCAGACCACCGACACCTCAGTGCAGGCCCTCCGGGCGGCGGACACGGGCCTCCGCCTGGCCGACATCCCCTTCGCGGGCACCGTCCTGCTCTGCGACGTCTCCCAGGGCCAGCCTCGCCCCATCGTGCCCGTTTCCTGGCAGCGCCGCATCTTCGCCTCCATCCACGGCCTTTCTCACCCGGGCCGAAAAGCTTCTCAGAAGCTGGTGTCGGCGCGTTTCGTCTGGCACGGCCTTCGACGGAACGTCCGCGACTGGGCCAATGCCTGCACGGCCTGCCAGCGGGCCAAGGTCCACCGCCACACCCAGGCCCCGCTAGCACCTTTCACCGTGCCTGCACGGCGTTTCAACCACGTCCACGTGGACCTGGTGGGTCCCCTGCCCCCATCGCGGGGGTTCACCCACCTGCTCACCATGGTGGACAGGACCACCAGGTGGCCGGAGGCTGTGCCCCTCACCTCCACCACCACCGCCGATGTGGCGCAGGCGTTCATCGCCACCTGGGTCGCGCGCTTCGGCGCACCGGCGGACATCTCGTCCGACCGCAGCCCACAGTTCACGTCCGAACTTTGGGGCGTGGTCGCCCGCTCGTTGGGTGTCACGCTGCACCGCACCACGGCCTACCACCCCCAAGCCAATGGATTGTGCGAGCGGTTTCACCGCTCCATGAAGGCCGCACTCATGCCCCCGTGCCAACGTCCCGCCACGGTGGCCCCCAGTCCTACGTCCCCCCGGCGCTTCGCACAGCGGAGTACGTCTTTGTGCGTCATGACGCGCACCGGGGGCCACTCCGGCCGCCGTACGACGGGCCCTTCCGGGTCCTGCGACGGGGCGACAAGTCCTTCGTCGTCGACGTCGGCGGCCGGTCGGACCGGATCTCTGTGGACCGCCTCAAACCAGCGCACGTGGACGTCGACCGACCACCACGGTTGGCCCTTCCTCCGCGGCGAGGCCGCCCCCCGTCCACAGTTCCCCCCGCTCGACCACCCACCACCAGATCGGACCCCCCCCCCCCCCACGACCCTCCAGGGGTCGCTTCGGCGGGGCCATCCGGACCCCCCTTAAATTGACCCTGCCGGTGCAGGTCGATTCTGGAGGGGCGTGTGTAGCGGTTCCCGCTGAATGTACACAATCGCCTTGCACCTGCCAGGGCGCGATCGCCATGCCGGGCTCGTCCGGACGGGCCCAGACGCGCCTCTCCTGGGCATGCCCGGACTCGCTGTTCCCGGGCACGCCCGAACCTCCCGGGCACGCCCGGTCTCGTCTTTCCCGGGCATGCCCGCTCTCGCCTTTCCAGGGCTCGCCCAGAGCGCCCGGGCACGCCCAGCCTCGACTTGCCAGGCCGCGTCCAGGACGCCCGGGCATGTCCAGACTCGCCTTTCCAGGGCTCGCCCAGAGCGTCCGGGCATGCCCGCTCTCGCCTTTCCAGGGCTCGCCCAGAGCGCTCGGGCACGCCCAGCCTCGACTTGCCAGGCCGCGTTCAGGACGCCCGGGCATGTCCAGACTCGCCTTTCCAGGACTCGCCCTTGACACCCGGGCATGCCCGGTCTCGCTGTTCCCGGGCACGCCCGAACCTCCCGGGCACGACCGGTCTCGTCTTTCCCGGGCATGCCCGCTCTCGCCTTTCCAGGGCTCGCCCAGAGCGCCCGGGCACGCCCAGCCTCGACTTGCCAGGCCGCGTCCAAGACGCCCGGGCATGTCCAGACTCGCCTTTCCAGGGCTCGCCCAGAGCGTCCGGGCATACCCGCTCTCGCCTTTCCAGGGCTTGCCCAGAGCGCTCGGGCACGCCCAGCGTCGACTTTCCAGGCCGCGTTCAGGACGCCCGGGCATGTCCAGACTCGCCTTTCCAGGACTCGCCCTTGACACCCGGGCATGCCCGGTCTCGGTTTTCCCGGGCAAACGCCCCGGCATAAATGTGTATATATATTGCTGCCCGATAAACGGGCTTGTCAGAATACCTGAGCTGTTTTGTTTCATTAAAGCAACTCGGACGAATTCCGTCTTTGGTCGCGTCAATTCTTTCGACTCGCGTTGGAGCGCAGCTCCTTCAGAACTGTAATTTGTGGACACCCTGTAGGTGTAGGAGGTGTTTGGTTTGCTCCTAAAGATTAACGGTCCACATATTCCATACAATCTGTATAACTTTAAATGGAGAGCAATTTGGCAAATGGAAGAGGGATTCTTGCATGCACAGCCTTTTAAACTTAAAGGGCGTAATTTATTTTAATCTTCAATTTCACTGATTTTGAGATTTACTACATAAATAGGATCCGACTTCGTTCTTGAAGTCCAACGTCAGCTCTCGGGTTCAGGTTCAGCAGAAATAGAACGATGTTGACCTTGCCGCTCACTGTTCAACCATTACGCGGTGTGGCTGTTGGCAACCTGATGGAGGTGCACGATTGGAGATAATGTAAAATACTTCATAAATGAAAACAAAAACGAAGGATGCTTATTTAAATTTAGGACATCGATTGGGACGGTTGTATTGCACATCGAAAGTAGCAGTCGATGCAGAGCAAAATATTTTAGCCATAGGTGAGGGCGAGACTACCGGAAGTAAGCTGTAACACGTGCCCTTTTGTGGTTTGTTTTCAACGTATCCAATCACGTGACTTGTCGCGAAGGGTGCACTAACCGGAAGTTACGTAGTTCCTCGGGCGCCGATTGAAGGAAATCAAAATTGCATCACCGCGTTATAGTGACGTCATCACGTATTGGACGTTTGACGTCAAGGGAACTTCACAGCGACGCTTCAGCGGTGTCTGCAAAACGTTTGTACGTTTTATTTATTTTCCTTGCTTCTATTTTATCCATCCCTTTGCTATTCCTTTTAATATTTCGCAATTGTAATGATAGTCTTGAGGAATTTTGCAAAACAATATTATTGAGAGGTACACGAGTTTCTGTCGAGAAGATGCGATGTATTTGAGGAACTTCCGAACACTAGTACCAGATATCGCGTGTACAGGATAATATTCGCTTTAAATCACCAGAAATATTCTCTTCAGTGGAGGAAAAAATTATTTACTTTCTTAGTCCTCTTGAGGAAGTTCAGTGACGGTGATTCTCTTTTTCTTGGGCAATCGTCATTTCAAAGTTGGGCTCCAAAGCGAGCTGCTGATTGGGCATCCTCCATCATACAAAGTCCTTCCTTGACACACCTGAACTCCTATCCACCTACAAGACCTTCATCTGCAGCTTGATGGAGCACTGCTCTCCCCTGAGGCTGAGCTGAGCATATTATTATTATTAACCAATCAATTCGCCATCGCAGACATGTTTGTGGTCTATGTCTTTTACCACCTCCTTCTTGTCTTGCACCCTCTGCTCTTTCCGGGCTTTGGCCCCCACCCTCCCTCCCAGGTTTCTGCAGGGTCTCACACTGTCCACCATCAACCCCCATCTGTTGCAACTGCCCAACTACAGGATCACTGCTCACCTCCACTCATTTGTCCCTCTCTTTTCTTGCCTGTGGATCCAACTTCTGCATTCTCTTCAGTCTCATCTTTCCTTCCAGGTCTTCAAGACAGCTGTTCACCAACATGTCAGGTTGTCCTCAATCCAAAACCATGGTCTTTTCTACCCTCATTACACCCTGCCCCCCCCCCCCCCCCCCCTCTAATTCCTCCTCCTTCCAAATTTCCAGTTTTCTGTTCTGAGAGTATCCTTCTGTATCCATCATGTCCACTCCATGCATCCTCTCTTGCCCCCCATTCCTTCTCACACCCATTTTTTGTCCTCTCGTTCTGCCTCTATCTTGTCCTTCAACTCTGCTGTTGGTGTTGCTCACACCACCTGCCCTCCTCTCTGTTGTGTGTGTGTGTGTGTGTGTGTGTGTGTGTGTGTGTGTGTGTGTGTGTGTGTGTGTGTGTGTGTGTGTGTGTGTGTGTGTGTGTGTGTGTGTGTACGTGCGTGTCCCATAATTACAAAGTCATTGAACCTAGTGGCCTGAAACTTTGCATGCATACAAAGGGAACTCAAATGGAGTGCAAGAATTAAACCTGGGTATTTAGTTAAATTTAAACATCCCTTTTGAAGATAATTAACAGGGTGCTCATCATGAAAAACAAAAAAGGCTAATCCTTGGCCAGCCCGTTTTCACCTCGCAGGGGTCTTAAGTCACCATTTGTTTCGGCCTGCTCAAAAATCCCTGGCCTTGGAACCATGATGTACGCTCATGGACTAATTCAAGTATATAATCAAAACTTATCTTTGGCTTTGAGGATCAAACGTGTGGACTAATTATGTTTCAAAATCTGGAGTGAAATCTGTAAATCTTAAGACCTTAACGATTCTTGTAACTAAATATTTACTTGAAGCAAGCAAAGCTTGCAAGGCAACTGCCGTATATAAAAGAGGAATAAGAGAGGGGTTTAAAGGAGAAAAAAAGGAAGAACAGGAGGGTTGTAGATGAGGTGGTTGAAGTAGACCTAACTACAGCCTGCATAATGCATATGCCCCGTTTCCCTTAGCTTAGACCATAGGTGGGGGCCTACCTAGCACAACTACTAATGATATAGCTAACTATGGAACCTACTGTCATGGATGTTTGTTCACCCAGGGACTGGTTTCTATAACCGTCACAATATATAGCATGATGTTTCAAAAAGTTGTGGACGAGTTATGACAAAACTTGGTGGATGAGTTGATTACGTGACAAGAACAGGAGCTATTTGGTTTTGATTCAGGTCCGGATCCAGATCTGGCCTATCGTTGGGATACAAAACGTAAATGGTTCAGTCTGGCGGAAGTATGCACAAATGCAAACCATGCAAATTTGCCTTCCACGTCCCTCTTCCCTGTCTGTAGGGCTTGTGGGGGGATCTGTCCCTCACGCCCAATTTACCTGTGGACCTCATCCTTATCTGTAAGTCTTACTTGGGCCCATAGAGCTTGCACACTCAGCACCATTTCCTTTAATACTCCAGCCTTTCCACAAACCTCGGAGGAGCACGTCAATCCGATCCTAGCTATCTCCAACCGTGGATTGTCGTGCACGGTTGCTTCATCATGTGGAACTCCCTGCTTATCACTCAGCTCAACCATAGCGGGGACCATGCTTACTATCACCTGGCAAGGCCACTACCTCTGCCGCTACACAGTCAGTCACTAATGCCAGCCTCCCCTACTGCATTCCTCCTTCCTTCTTCCCATCCATTCTATGTGCCTCACACATGGGTGCCACACATTCCAGGCTCACACCCTTACACAATCATCCACACCCATGCCAGCACGCACAGGTCATGCGGTTTCAGTATCACAACACAGTAGCTCACTGTGCACTGAAGTGAAGTATAACCAATAGTTTGGCTCCGGAGTTGTACGAGTCTTGGGCTGTACATCTCGGAGAAGAGGAGAGCTTTGATGGTCCCGCCTGTAAGAAAGAGATGATTGTTCCAGCTGTGTCTCAGCACATTGAGGAGAGAAGAGAAGAGACTGTGCCACTGGCTGGGAGTCCCAGCTGTATCTCTCCGTGAGGCACAATCATCCGGCCTTGTATAGCCAGCCCTCTCACACACACCCTCGCAAGTTGTGTGCATGCGGTCCAGGTCTCATGTCATACGGTCCAGGCTGTGCGAGGTAACACACGTGGCACAGCCATGGTTATTAAACCTGCGTTTGAAGTTCTGTTGTAACACGCGTGGAGAAATTAGTGAGTGTGATTTATGCATGAAACTACAATGGGCGTGATTTAAACATTAAACGAATGGGAGAACGAGACAGACACAAGGATAAAGGGTGACAAAGAATCTAACTATACACACTATTATTATTGATGCTAATTGGGGTATAATTTACCCCTAAGTCTTTTTCATAACAATATTGTCACGCTGCAACTGTTAATAATGTGTCGAGTGAGGAGCTGTCAAATGCCGAAGCAGATGCTTCGCAGGTGGCTTGAGCCTCTTTTGCTACGACAAAGGGTGAAGCCCGAAACATATGCACCTTTTCATCCTTCATAGCAGATAAATCAACCATTTTCTTCTTATTTTTATTCTCTTCTGCGAACCACACAGACTGCTAGTTTATGCTTGAATTAGAACTGCATATTTATTGTTTTAAGATGGCCAATGGGGGTATCCACAGGGCTCTTCATGCCCACATGCATCCAGCTACCAGAATAAACAATTTGGTGTCTGATGGCGTCTATCAGAATTCGTCAAATCATCTCAACTGCATCACCCTTGGTCACATCAAATTCAGTTTTATGCCCAACCTAAAATGGGAGGACTGAACCTGAAAAGTGTTATTGTTCTACAATGGCAAAACTTATATACATAGAAATACATAGAAATAAAGGCTGGCAGTCTGTACTCTTTCCTCGTAAACATCTTTTGATGGAAAATCCAAATTTCTTGAGTATATAGCAATAATAACAAATTTAACTTTACTGTTCCAATACTTATGGAGGGCACTGTATAGCAAGATACTGTCGGACCCCGCTATACGCGGTTGATAAAATGCGACCTGTTTCTCTATTCACGGAAAAATGTCCTGCAAATTCGCGGGTTTTTTTCTTTTCGCGGCTGTGTTCCGCAAAATCGTGGGGTTTTTTTCCCCTATTCGCAGCCGTGTTCCGCGAATTCGCGGTTTTTCAGGTGCTCAAAAAAAATTCACGAGCCGCTAGCTTTACACATTTATAAAACCGATCTTTCACCAGCCATGCATCAAGCAGCTGGACGTACGTACGCAAAAAAAAACATCTTATACAAGCCGTGAACATGACCTGCTTATACAGTACAGTACAGTACCGTACATTCACTGCTGTGTGATTTGCGTTTTCATGGCTTTTGTGGGCGTGAATTTTAGCCGCACTATAAGCGAGCTTCGTGGGATTTCCCACCAGATATGTAAACAAGTCAACTCCATGAATTATAGAATGCAAACACTTCATTAAATCTGTTTTTTTTTTTTTTGTTTGTTTTTTTTGTATACAAGATCGAGGCTCGTGAAAGAGCGAACATTAATCACACAGAAAGACAAACAGACACACAAAACAAATAACATCGGGAGCGGTAGACAAGATGGGGAGAGAGGGGGAAGGACACAAACACAACATTTGAGAGCAGGGACCGAGAGACATGGAGACATCGAGAGAACTGTGGGAGGGAGAGGGCTTTGGGGGGGAGGCATGGGAAGGGGGGGGGGGTGGGAGAGGTATAAAACATATGGACACTGCCAAGACTTCCAGGAAAGAAGTTGGAATTTCAAACAAGGTGGATCTGGGGTGAATTAGTGGGGGTAGAAAAGATCAAGGTTTTGGATGGGGGAAGATAAGAGATGGTGGTGAACAGCTGTTTTGAAGACCTGGAGGGAGGAGTGTGATTGAAGTGAGTGTGGGAGTTTGTTCCAGAGGCGGGAGTAAAGAGGAATGAAAGAGTGAAGGTGAGCAGAGAGCCGAGATTTCGGCAGTTTAACCATCAGAGGGTGGCTGGCAGATCTTGTGCGACCTGTAGGAATATTTGGGGGACAGAGCACAGAGAGAGCTGGGGGAGCAAGGCCGGAGAGGAGTCGGTAGAAGATAGAAAGACCACCTACCTGCCTGCGGTGAGTGAGTGAAAGGCCCTCAGAGATAGCTTCATCGCGGGAGATTCCAATGATTCTGAAAGCTTTGGTTTCAACAGCGTGAAGCCGAGCCAGGTGTGAGGCAGGAGCACCAGCCCATAGGGGAGAACAGTATTCCATTGAGCTGCGGATGAAAGCCTTGTATGTGGTGAGGAGCTCAGGTGTGCCTAGGAAGGACTTCGCACGACGGAGGATGCCCAGTCGGCGACTGGCTTTGGAGGCCAGCTTGGAAATGTGGTTTTCCCAAGAAAGATCATGGCAGATGGTGAGACCCAAAAGCTTGAGCGACAGAACTTCTTGGAGAGGATTGTTGAGAAAGTAGATGGGAGGGTTGTCCAGTCGATCTTTTCGGAGAGACATAGTAAGAGTGTGAGATTTGTCAGGATTGAAAGACATGTTCCACATGTTTGACCAGTCTGTGATTTTGTCCAGGTCTTCAGAGAGTGAGGAGGCTGCAGACTGCCGATCTGAGGGAAGAGGAATGGAGCGGCAGAGAGTGGAGTCATCAGCAAAGAGATACAGAGGATTTTCCAGAGAGTCGGAGAGATCATTGATAAAGACCAGAAAAAGCACAGGGCCCAGCACACTGCCTTGGGGAACTCCAGCCTGAACGGGAAGGGGAGATGAGAGAAATCCATTCAGGGCCACACGTTGACTACGACCAGAGAGGAAGTCCGCAAGCCATGCATGGAGATTTCCATGGATTCCATAGGAGGAGAGTTTGGTGAGCAGAGCTGGGTGCCAGACCGTATCGAAGGCACGTGATATGTCAAGGGAGACAGCTCTGATTTCCTGTTTGGCATTGAGGACCTCCATCCATTGTTGAGACAGCAGAAGCAGCATGTCCAGAGTAGAGTGACCTGGTCTGAAACCAAATTGATGATCAGAGATCAAGCCATTGGAGAAGAGGAAAGATTTCATTGCTTCGGAATGATGGATTCCATGACTTTGCTGATAATTGGGAGCAGGCTGATTGGTCTGTAGTTGCAAGGATCTGTTTTTGCACCTTTTTTGTGTAAAGCGGTAATGTTTGCTGATTTCCAGGATGCTGGCAGATGACCTTGAGCAAAGGATAGGGTGAAAAGAACAGAGAGAGGGTGAGATAGAGTGGCAGAGCAGGATTTTAGGACCCGTGGGCTGATGCCATCTGGTCCAGTTGCAGAATCAGACACTGATTAGGGTTAGGCAAACTGTTAGTTTGCAATTTACTGTAAAGCGTCATCAGAGATCTTCCACAATGAAAACGCTTCGGGGGATGTTCCATCAGCGATGAAAACATGTCAACCCCACGAATTATAGAATGCAAATGCTTCATTAAATCTTATTTAAATTAGCAGATAGGCTCAATACGGCATCATCCGATAACATCCCCCACAGACAATGGGCAGAGTACTTCCCGCAGCTACCCCTACAATGCTCAAAATCCTACATATACAGACTGTGTCCTCGATCTCAATCATTGTTCTTGTCCTGTTGCTTCGACCTGTGGTTTTGACTCACTTTGCTCATCGTTCAATTATGGCTCCCAAGTGCAAGAGCAGTGCCAGAGATGCATCGACTACCAAGAGGCAGAAGAAAGTGATGTGCCTGAGCCAGAAAGTGGAGCTGCTCAACCGGTTTTCGACAGGAGAGAGTGCAGCCTCTGTTGGCAGGCATTACGGCATCAACGAATTCACCGTTCGCTACATACGGAAGAAGGAGAAGGCGATTCGTGAGAAACTTTCAGCGAGCGCTGTATCGAGTATGAAGGTGGTCACCCATGTCCGGAATGTTCACATGGAAAGGATGGAGAAGACTCTCAGAATATGGATTGAGGACAACATTCAGACGAGGGACTTCATGCTGAAAACCATGATGCTGAACTGTTCCCTAAACCCGCTCATCGAGAACGAGTTGGACGCCATGCCAGAGGTTTCCAAGGAGGAGGAGGCGGAGGCTGGCAGTAATTAGGAAGAGGTGCCGAGATCCAACCTCACAGACCAGTTCCTGGGCGAGTTTCTGCAGGAGATGCGGGCGCTTGTCGACAGGGTGCAAGACGCTGACCCCAGTCGTGGAGAGGTACCTCAAGTTCAAGGGGGCCTTGGATGATGCGCTGCTCCCGTACAAAGAGCTGCATCGAATTTTTGGGCAATGTGTCGGGCAGCTCCCCATCACCCATTTCTTCAGCCCTGCTCCTTCCACCTCAAGATCACCAGCACCCTCTCCTGCCTTCCTCTCAACGTCCTCACCTTCTCCTACCTCTCCTGGCTCTCCCTGAGTGCACGATTTTGCTGCACCATCATTTGGGTCACCCTCAAAGTTCGAGGAATTCATGGGATTTTAATTCATAATCATCATCACCATCAACATCGTCATTTGAAAGTTGCGTGTGTTTGTAAAATAAAAATTTTAAACGGTACATGATGGTGTTCTTTTGTTTTTTTTGTTTGACAGTACGGAATGGTTAAACTGGTTAAGCACTTTTAATAAACTAAGCGCATTCCTTCAATAAATTAGAAATGGTACCTGGTGTTGTTTTTTTTTTTTTTTTTTAAATTTGTAAGCATTATTTATGAAACTGTAATCATGTGCATTTGCGGTCGAAAACATTTTTTAACTTTAAAAAATCTCCTCAATGAATCGGGAACTGCCGGGAACCGATAACGTATCCCCCTTTTCCCCATTGAAACAATGCTGCGGCATATGAGATGGAAGGGATTTTCATCGGGATTTTCATCGACATTCATGGGATTTTCATTGACTTTCACGGATTTTCATCGACATTCACGGGTTTTGTCTCACCATTTCCAGGACTTTCATCGACCTTCGCGGATTATCGTAGACATTCTCAGGATTTGCCTCGCCATTCACAGATTTTGCTTCGCCATTCGCGGTTTGGTCCTCGCTATTCGCGTTTTTTTCAGGAACGTATCCCCCGCAAATAGTTGGGTCCAAGGGTATTTCAAGAAGTCATGGACTGATTATGACAAAACTGGGTGGATGAGTTGGTTAGGTGATAAGAACAAGCCAAATATATTTTGGTTAAGGTCCAGATGCAGATACGGACTATCTGTGGTATACAAAACGTAAACTGTTGGGCTTGGCGGAGGTATGTGCTCTACCAAGTGACGCTCTAGTTTTTTGTATGCAGAGTCCAGGCTAGAGGAGGAACTATAACAATGAATGGATCAGGATGCAACATAACAAAAGGAACAACAGAAAGAGAGAGAAAGAGAGAGAGGAGGAGGGGGTGGGGGGAGGAGGAAACCCCAACAGCAGGGTTGAAGGATGAAATAGAGGAAGACATGGACAAATAATGAGTGTGGTGATGTGGATGTCTTTTGCTTGCTAAAAAGGTATTTTATTTAATTTGTATATTACATTCTTACTTTTGTGGCAGGTCCTCTTTTGAAGATTTGGACTATCAAGTGCTGGATTATTCTTATACCCATCTTAGGTTGACAGTTTTTTGTGGTGTGCTTTTTGCTGAGCACCATGAATCAAGACATACCCTTCCACGCTCACAATCCAAGCTCAACAAACACTAAAGAAGAGGATCATAGGAGCCCTGGAAGCACTGCTGGGTTGAGGATCATCGACGTTTGCAGCCTTCATGCTCAACGACATCGGACAAATGCAGAATCTGGTACAGGCTGTTGTAAAGTGCTTTCACGCCAAACATAATCGTGTGTTTTAAATGCCTTCTCGAGTTAAACATTTAATAATGCAATAATTTGTGCACCAAATGCCTTCTAGAGTTAAAACTTAAAACATTTAATAATGCAATTATAATTTGTGCACCAAATTCCTTTAGAGTTCAAACTTGTAATAATGTAACAATTTGTGCACCAAATGCCTCGAGAGTTCAAACTTGAAATAATGTAATAATTTGTGCACAAAATACCTCGAGAGTTAAAACTTAAAACTTGCAATACTGTAATAATTAGTGCACCAAATATCTCTGGAGTTAAAACTTGTAATAATGTAATAAATTGTGCACCAATTGCCTACTAGAATTAAAACTTGAGACATGTAATAATGTAATAATTTGTGCACCAAGTGCCTTCTAGAGTTGGTGCACAAATTATTATAACTAGGGCATGCCCGTACTATATCTATATCTAAAATTATATCCCCCCCCTCTATTTACATGAAATGGTTTGGTCCAAAGCGAACGGCTTGCGAGTGGTGACAATCCCCCCCCTCTATTTACATGCAATGGTTTGGTCCAAAGCGAACGGCTTCCGGAGTTTGGTAAAGAAATCGCCATCGCGTGCACAAACGCGCAGGAAAGCGAATGAATCGCAAATTCGTTTTTATTAGTTGTAAAACATAGTTTAACGCCAACATAGTTTGCAAACGTGAAATAAATGAATACGCTCTCAAATGTGCCATCCGAGGCAGAGTGTGCCCGCCACGTTCGGCACACGCGATCGTTCGCTGCTCTCTGATTGGTTGAATCGTTTTTTGGACATAGCTCGGTAAGTAATTGTCCGATTAATATGAAACCTTGAAAAGGCACATCCTCGGGTCCCCAGCAATATACCTGGCAAGTTAAAAGTATATCGGACCCGTGGTTGTCGAGAAACAGCGGTCACAGACAAACGTACAGACGTACAGACGTACAGAGATTACTGGAATTATAGATAGATGAGGAAATTGTTGTCTTTGCAAATCGGATTTCTCTTTGCAAGACAGTGCATTAAATTTTGTTTTCTCCACTTGTATAATTTGTGGTACGCCTAGTCTTTAAAAAAGGCCAATTTGTGTTCCCCCCCCCCCCCCCTCCCTCTTCTTTCCAGGTACACGAAGCATTCACTGTGAGCCCCAGATCAGTCCTACTGGTGATGTGGATATAGATCTTTCAGGTGGTTCTTTGAAGCAAAGTATCCTGTAGCATGGCAAGATACTTGGAGAAGGTTGCTGTTATTTTAAACTCTGCAAAATATTATGACTACATGAGTGTTTATCGACTTTATTGGGTCGTCCTAAGGCTTCTTCTTTTGTATGCAACACATGGCTCCAGGTAGCAGGACAAAAGGAGCAGCAGAGAGAGGGGGGAAACCCCAACAGCAGAGCTGAAGGCCAGGACAGAGAGAGGCAGATACACAATGGGTGTGGGGAGGAATGGGGAGGGGGGGGGGGCAGGAAAGGATGCATGAGGTGGACAAGATGGATACAGAAGGGAACTCTCGGGAGGGAAAACTGCAACTTTGGAAGGATGAGGGGTTGAGGTAGGGTGAGGGGCGGGGGGTTAACAAGGGTAGAAGAGATCATGGTTTTGGATTGGGACGATCTGAGATGGTGAGGAACAGCATGAGATTGCAGAGGATGTGGAAGTTGGTTCCACAGGTGGAGAAAAAAGGAATAATTGAGGTGAGCAGTGATCCTGGATTGAGGTAGTTTCATCAGAAGGGCGTTGATGGACCGTTTGAGTCCTGCAGAAACCTGGGGTGGGGGACGGAGGGGGACGGGGGGGGGGGGGGGGACGACAAATCACAGAAAGAGCAGAGGGTGCAAGACCACTGACCTCTGTGATGGGATACGCCCATCGGCTCAGCTTAATCGAGGGCGATTCCAATAATCTTAAAGGCCTTGGTTTCCAAGACATCAAGCTGAGCAAGATATGAGGCAGGGGAGCCAGCTCAGAGGGAGGAGCAGTACTCCATCAAGCTGTGGATGAAGGCCTTGTAAGTGGATAGAAGTTCAGGTGTGCCAAGGAAAGACTTTGTATGATGGAGGATGCCCAGTCGGCAGCTGGTTTTGGAGGCCAACTTTGAAATGTGGTTTGCCCAAGAAAGATCATGGATGATAGTCGGACTCATGAGTTTAAATGACTGAACTTTCTCAACAAGATTGTTAAGGAAGTCGATAAGAGGGTTAAGATAATAGGGTTTTGATAAGAGGGTTGATGATGCTTTCGGTTTGCCAGACGATGCTTTCGGAGAGAGATGGCGAGAATGTGATATTTGTCAAGCTTGAAAGACATATTCCAAGTGTTTGACAATCTTGTGATTTTTTTCAAGATCTAAATAGAGGGAAAAGGCTGCAGCCTGCCTGTCTGAAGGATGAGGAATGTCAGAGGGTGGAAATCAGCATATAGATAAAGAGAATTTTCCAGAGAGATCATTGATGAAGATTTGGAATCTAGGAGAACATCCCCTTGGGGCACTCCAGCCTTGACATGGAGAGGAGATGACAGGATTCTATTGAGTGCCACATGTTGGAGAGTAGAGGAAGTCATTAAGCCATGTGTGGCATTGGCCTTGGATGCCTAAGACAGAGAGTTTGGAGAGTAAGACAAGATTCCAGACTGTATCAAAAGCACAAGATGTGTCCAGAGAGGTGGATTGATTGAGGGGGAGGATGGGTGGGGGGGGGGGGGGGGGAGGGGTTGACCCCCTCTCCCACATCCGTAAAGTAGGTACGTATTTGCTTTCTTTTCTGAAACTACACACACAATTTCGATGAAACTTAACCACAACGTTCATCACCCATGATATACCAAAGTCACCGCATAAAAAAAAAAAAAATCATGGTCCAAGCAGGTTTGTGGGGGGTCAAAGTGGGTCCAGGTTTGACCTCCCCAAAATATGTATGTTTGCTTTCTTCTCTGAAATGCTAAAACGAATATTCCTGTTTTCACCAAACTTTGCATCACGACTGAGAACCAAGGCCTCCTGATGCCTTGCAGATCCCATCAAAAAATTGCATATGAAGTCTGTCAATTTAAAGGTCATTACGATTCCTGGATTGCTACTTTTGACTTCTCAAAAAGTATTCAACCGATTTAGATGTAACTTGGTAGGAATCATTTCTGCATGGTGCTTTCACCAGTTTGTTCAGACCATTGTCTAATTTACATATTTTGTGGGCTAACCAGTGGTTCCCTGGTTCTACCAGGTGAGCCCAGAGGCATCGCCTCTGTTTTTTATGTAATGCAGTGATGTTGGCAGATTTCCAAGCAGAGGGAAGATGACCAAGCGCAAATGATAGGGTGAAAATGGCAGGGAGAGGATGTAGAAGAGCAGCAGAGCAGGTTTTTAGGACATGTAAGCTGATGCTGTCTAGTAGCAGAATCAGTCGATGGTTGAAAGAATCTTCTTAGGTACAAAAGACACAGAGCCCAGGAGCAGTTGGGTACGATACTATCGTAACGATAGGGAAGGATGGGTACTGAAAGTGAGGGGTTTGGGACACAGGATTTGGAAGCAAACACAGAATTGAGGCATTCAACCTTCTCACGAGCAGAGTCGGCTGTGGTGCCACTTGAAGAGAGGGAAGGGATGGAAGGGGAGCATACACCAGAGACAGACTTAACTAGGCTCCACCAGGTTTTAAAGGAGGAAGACAAGTTTGAAAGTTCATTCTTGAAGATAGACAGATGTTATTTTTTGGCTCTCCTGAATGTGGACACCCACTTGTTGCAGACCTTTTGGAATGCACTGAGATTGCCTTCAGTCAGATTAGCCTACCAGGAAGAGAAGGAAAGTTGTTTCAAAGCTACTGCCTTACCACAGGATTCAGTGTACCATGGGCGGGAAGAAAGGTAGGATAATTGAAGATGAGATGGTATGAATCTGTGCATGAGGTCAATTCTGTGGAAGAATTTCTGGGCTGAGTTAACATCAGGGGCAGTCAATATGGGAGACCAATCCTAAATAGAGATGGCTGCTTGCAGTCCCTGCCAATCTGCTTGAGTGAAAAGCCAGACTCGCTGGTGTTGAGGTAGCTCTTTGAGAATAGCCAGTGAGATGTTGACTTTCACAAGCATATGATCAGATGAAACAATTGGAGCAGAGGATGAGCAGAAGACATCAGCGGGGAATGTTGGTCATCACCAAGTCCAGAAGGGAGGATTTGCCATTGGGATAAATCCGGGATGGAAATTTTCATAGATCGAGTCAGTCCAATGGAGTAACAGAAGTCCTTTACCGATGTGCCATGATTGGCGAGAGAGGTATCAACAGGTTGCATGGTGACAATTGATATCACCACATATGCAGAAGAGAGCGTTGGGTGGTTAAGAGTTTGTCCATGTTGTCAGAGAGAGTTATAGATGGAGTCCTCACTGTTAGGAGGAGTATACAACAAACAGATGAACAAGAGGTTGGAGTGGAGTGGAAGTCACAGCTTGATGTTCTCCTGCGGGTTGGGAGATGTAAGATCAGTACAAGAGTAGTGAGAAATTGAGTTTCTGATGTAGAATGCAACTCCTACGCCAGGGCGTGGTTCAGGCCTTTTAAAACGAAGGAGACAATAACTGGGGAAAGATACTAAGGAGTCGGAGACATCCTGTGGGAGGAAGTATTCTGTTAAACAGAAGATGTCTGGTTTATCGGTCGCGGCCTGGATTGAGAGATCTGTCAGGTTAGAGCAGAGACCTCGTATGTTTGAGGTTCACGCAGTTAAAGATGGGGGGGGGGGGGAGGAGGCATTGGGATGGTGCAGGATTGGGTGGGGGGGAATTTTGTGCTATTACTTTTGTATTGACAACACAAAAGTAATAACATAAAACAACAAAGGAATTACCATGAAATATTGCTTGGCATAGAACAGCAGCACTTAAACGAACGACACGGCAAAACCCACGAGAATCCTGTTTGGAAAATTCAGCTTTAGTGGGGTGGAATTCCTAGAACTCGAAAAATCCCCAAGACAGAAGTCAAATGGAATATCCCCAAACATGGAATAGATATATACATGCTGTACTTGAAGGGGGAGATGGGGGAGAGGCAAGTGGGAGCGAAGGGCAAAGATGAGGGAGAGGGGCAGGAAGTGCAGATGGCATTGCTGAACATGAAGAAAGTCAAAACAAATGTTCCTCACAATCAAAATAAGTTCATTGCATTTCGTCCATCTGCTGATCAAGGGCTTCTTTTTATTATTACTCCATACATTTTTAGCCGCGTCGCAGACGCTGGTCATAGAGTGCCCTCTGCTGTTGTTGTTGTTCTTCTTCTTGTTCTTCTTCTTCTTGTTGTTCTTGCAGAGAAGAAAAAACCTCAAAGCTCCACCCATTCTGGGAACCATAGCTCCACCCATTTTGGGAGAGGCTTCATATAAACAAATATCCACCATTTTATTAACTCGCATAGCTTTGAGGCCTGTTTGTAGGCCCGTGGTGTCTTCCTCTCTCACACAGTTTTATTTCAAATCAAATTCGATATATCATTTCATTTTTCACAGTCGCTAACATAGTTTTAGACTCGGTTGAAAAAAAACGGGAAGAAAATCCGATGAAAGTTGCCCTTTATAGAACGAAATGAATTCTCAAAGGCCTGTAACTTCAAGTCCATTGAGATTTTTTTTTTTTTATCGCGGCATGGTCAGTCATACACCACCCGAAATAAGAGATGGGAAAATGCCGAGATATATTAAAAATTCGTCCATTTGATGACAATCGTCACGATGAAATATTTAATTTATACGTCGTCACAATAATGTGGAGAGAGGAGCATAGCTTCGTTCACGTGTCGCCACATACGGGAAATTGCCGAGACATATTTTTTTAAAATCGCGGCATGGTCAGTCATACACCGCCTGAAATAACAGATGGGAAAATGCCGAGATATATTAAAAATTCGTCCATTTGATGACAATCGTCACGATGAAATATTTAATTTATACGTCGTCACAATAATGTGGAGAGAGGAGCATAGCTTCGTTCACGTGTCGCCACACACGGGAAATTGCCGAGATATTTTTTTTTTAAATCGCGGCATGGTCAGTCATACACCGCCTGAAATAACAGACGGGAAAATGCCGAGATATATTAAAAATTCGTCGCCACACACAGGAAATTGCCGAGATATATTTTCACTTTGCACAAAAATAACATCAAGTAATCGAATCAATAGGAATGTCCTGTGCCTATAACATCGACGTTATAGGCACAGCTGCATCTAGGCATTGTGTAACATCGACGCGGCTTTTGTTTTAATTAAAACTTTTTGTACTTGTTAGTGATCAAATGCAGAACCTTTGGGATGTCTTTGTAAAGAAGAAGAGGAAAATTATAAACAAAACAGCGGGCAGGTGCCACCTTGCTTGTCTGTGCAGGAAAAACTTATTTCCGCACTTGTTATGTGCTTTCATATTCGTATCCATATCCATGTATATGCAACGAGTGTCTGATTTCCCGTATGCGTTTGCCGCATCCACATGCTGTGTCTGTATCCGTATCCACATATAGGTGGACATAGCTTAACTCACTTAGGCTCCAAAAAGGAAATACAGGGAACTTGGACACTTGAGGAGGCCATTTTCCCATCATTCCCAATCTATTAGCTAATTGTCAGATCAGCATTGCTTATGATACTAATCCAATATTTACCATATACCCAATATTCTCAAAAAACAATCTTTTTTTTGTTTTAATTGTAGATTACATCATGAAAGTGAAAGTGGAGTCGGAACCCTTTGATGGTATTTCCTCAGAAGGTAAGCATTTCAAACCTGATAACATTTTATTTGTTTTCATGACTACATTGACTTATTTTCATGTTCATTTTCACTTTTTTCACTTTTCACATCTTCACATTTTCACTACTACATATTTTCATGACTACATGACTACATTAAAATGCATGTTGTATTGACTACATGACGACATTGGTGTAATCCTTTTGAAAACCTTATCTGTTAAGTGTTTATCTTCATGTACTGGTTTTACCTCGATTTAGAATAGGTACACCATATCCCTGCGCATCGTAAGAGGCAACTAAGGGTTGGCGTCAGGAAGGGAATCCGGCCATGAAAACATTGCCTCAAAAAGGGAGCCATGAGGTCTTGGGGCCCGCAAGGCGGGGAAATGGGGCCCGCTGTAGTGGGGAAAAATGGCCTTAAAACGATCATTCATTCATTCATGTACTGGTTTGATTCTATGTAACATTGCTCTCAACTGTTTTACTTTCCTTTGCTATAAAATGTTTAACTAATAATAGCCTGGTGGTGGCTAACAGTTAAGGTGGTTGACTTAGGATTTTAGGAGTTCAAACCCCAGCCATGCCAAAATAACATAATACAGGTTGACACAACCCATTAGTTTGATGTCAGTAAAATGAGTACCAGCTTGCTGGGGGTAGGAAATTAACAAAAAATATATATATATTTACAGGATCGAGGCTCATGGAAGAGCAGCTTAGAACTGACAGTGGGACAAACCTTAAGGGAATGAATGAACAGGAAAAGAGGAGAGGGAGGATGGGAGAAAGCACTAAAAGTAGCACGTAAGATGGTTTCGTTAAGAAGGGTTAGTGGGGGTAAAAAAAAAAAAAAGACCATGGGTCAGAATTGGAAATGACAGCTAATGGTGGTTCACTGCTTGCTTGAAGCCATGGAGGTAAGAGTGAGACAGCACACCCTCTGGATGATGATTCCATATATAGGTGAACTGAGGATTAAGAGTTTAGGTGAGAAGTCTGCCTGGATTTTGCAAGCTGAACCAGGGGTGGTTACTGGAAGAACACGTGGATCCTGGAGTAGATGGAGAGTATGGGAGACTGAGAGAGCAGAGGGAACGAAATCGGAAAATAAACTGAAGAAAACGTCTGCAATGTGAGAGCAACAGATTCGACCCTGAGCTTCGGCCTCATCATGGGAGATTTCGATCATTTTGGGAGGTTTATATTCCACAGAATCCAGGAGAGATAGATATGCTGCTGGGGAACCAGGCCATAGCGGAGAGCATTAATAGATTTTGCCATGGATAAAGGCCTTTTAAACTGAGTAGCTCTCATTTTCCATGGAAAGACTTGGATCGCTCAAGGATGCCAAGTCTGCAGATGGCTTTGGAATTCAGCTGTACTATGTGGTCAGCCCAGGAAATATATTGGTTGAAGGTGAGGCCCAGAAGATAAAGAGACTGAACCAATTCCAATGGATGACCAAGGAAATAGGTAGCTTCATTTAACAATCCTTCCGGAGTGATACGTTAAAACTTAGATCTTCCAGGATCGAAGGACATTTTCCATTTTTCAGACCAGTGTCTAATCATTTCCATATCAGCAGAGAGAGAGAGATACACCTGCTGTATGCGTAGCGCAAGGGGTGGGGTACTTTACGACACAATGTGGAATCGCATCAGAGCGGTCATTCATATGGGTGAGGAACGAGATTGGGCCAAAAATACTGCCTTGGGGAACTCCAGCCTCTACTGGGAGAGGAGAGGAGAGGAGAGGAGATGGATCCTTTGGTGGCAACATGTTAACTGTGTGAGTGGAGGAAGTCAGAAATTCCGGAATCAAGTCGGCCATCTCCACCACATGCTGAGCAGGATGCTAGATTGTTGACTGCCTGAGGTTGTCCTTACAATTTGCAAGATTGTTTTTTGGTTTGTCTAAGAATGGACACACCTGTTGTGAACCTTATGGAGTGAATGAAAGCTAGCCTCAGTCAGGTTAGCTTTCCACGCTGCCAAAGCGAGCTGCTTGACTGCAATCACCTCCCCACAGGATTCAATATACCAGTGTTTAGACCTTAGAGGGTAGATAGAAAGCCGCAGATGGGATGCGATAAACTGGTGCATGAGAGAAAGTTAAAATTTTCTGAAACTATTCCGAGGTGGAATCAATATCAGGTAGCATGGAAATGTTGATCCAGTTCTTTTGTGAGATGAAAGATTAAAGTCCTTGTCAGTTCGGAGTAGCTTGCCCTCTTACCCAAGTGGAAGAAGCCAACTCAACCTGACATCCTTCCGAGGTCGGAAAAATTATGTACCAGCTTACTTGGAGCAAGGGCACTGCATCAGCGGCACAACTGCACTTCCAGAAAATGATGCAGCCACAGGCAGCTGCATGTGAAAGCAGAACGACCTGATATGGCTAATATTGTTGGTGAATGCATATTTGACGGGAATTTGATTCTGAATTCAGCCCGTTGGTTGCATCATTGCTGAGGTGTGGCTGTGTTATTGGTGCAGTGCATCTGCATAATCCGGTAGGGATTTTGAATTTTTTCAGGATATCAGTAATACTGGCCTTCTCTTCGCAAAGGACATCTTTAACATCCACCAGCTTATGGTAACAGATGGGACACCCAGTTTAACATCCATCTGAAGGACGGTGCGGTGCGTACATTGATTAATTTATCTGCACGCATAATTGAGGCGAATAAAGATACCCAATTACAAAACATAAATTTTTATTTATTCACATACATTCGTAGGTAGACCCTCCTCTCATATCTGCAATACAAAAAAATGTTTCCTGGAGTTGGTCTTGTAAAAGTGACCAACCCCAAAGGTGAGATGTTGCTCATTCGATGGCTTCCTCCTTTCTGAATCCAGCGGTATGTGTCTTGTGCAGAAATGTTACTGCTAATCAAGTTATGCACTGGAGTAGTTTTTAATACCCAACTTCCTTCAAAACTAACCCTTTATCTCCCCATATCATGAACTGGATTGGGGAGGAAATCCTAGGAAATGGAGTACAATATGAGAGCAATAAAACACTGAGTAGTTTTTAATGTAGTGCCTATATTCCTTCAACACACTATTCCACTAATTCTTCAGTTTATTTTAAATCATTCGAAGGATTTAGTGTCATTTTATTTGAAGAAATGTCGGATGCAGTTGATAACCCGGAAAAGCTATACATAGACGTCACTGTCACCTGTCCTTTTGTAGCTCACCTTTGAACATGTAAATTATGAGATGTTTATGTGGGGTACTTCTATATCTTGATATTTAATTTTAAATGTTTACTCATATTTGGTGCATGTTTTTATATGTTCTCAGAAAGTTGGAGGATACTTAAAGAATTGATAGGATGTTGGCAGAAGTTATTTAAAGGGCTATTGGCTTGACCAAACGAGTCACATTGTGCAAAGTACACTCTGAATCTGTTTTGCTTTTCCACATGGTATTCTTCTTCATGTGGCATGGATTCAAAATCCAATTGGTTGGTTTGTAATGATTTATAAATAAATGAATAAATAAATATTCAATTATATATATATATATATAAAAGTTCAAAACACACCTGGTCACAAGTGTGCCGCACTGACCGGGTCCTCAGTCGAGGCCCTCAGCATCATCCCGTTTCGGCCCTTCAACCTTGATATGGTCAGCTAAGGTGGGCCAGCAGGGGCACATCCACATGCAGCAACTACACCTGGATGCGTACATACCCCCACCCCCAGCCAGTGCGAACGCAGACTACAACAACAACAACACCTCCGCATCCAGAATCCACAGCACCAAACAAACATGGTGGAACACTCAAACACCCACCTTTATACCCTTCACCACTCACCAACAAAACACACCAGATCATTCATACACACACATACACACCCATACACACACACACACATACATACACACACACACACAACACCAACCAACCAACCACCTACCCTTACAACATACACCACTCAACATACAAAAACACACACTCATGCAAAAATTAATTCATGCAAAAACACACACCCTCACCCACTCACTCATACACACAACATAAGAAATAATAATAGTAACAATTTTTTTTTTTAAACCACACACAACCAACCTACACCGTTCGACGTGCCTCCATAAACTTCCTCAATATCCAAAATGAGCCTTTCAAGGCAACCTGGGCCACCTTGTCACACATTCTCCTTCTTTCTGTCCCACACACTCCCAGACTAGCAAAAAAAAAAAAAAGGAATTGCCAATATACCCTCTACACCCCACCTCAAATGGCTGACACGAAACTCGCCAACCCTTCTCCCGGCACTCTGCCTCCAGCTCACTGTACTTTCCTCTCTTCCTCTCGTGCACCTCCTCCATGTTCTCTTCCCAAAAAATTAATATATATATATATATGGCAATATTTATATATATATATATATATATATATATATATATATATATATATATATATATGTTAATATATATATATATATATATTTTAAAAAATTATATACAGCAATACCCCGGCCATTAATTGGTTCCATAAGCCGTGACGTAACTCGGTTTTTGACATAAACCGGGCGTAATGCCTTAAAAATGCCTTAAAATGAAGACAAACACCGTAAAACTAGAGTAAATAACTGGAGGAGGCTGCGGCTTCACCCTGAATCTTTGCCGCTCCCCGTCGGGAGTCCCTCCGTTGTTTTCTATCGGTCGGGTCTTCTCCTCTAACGGGGTGACCGGCACGGACGTGTCGACCGTGAGCGGGCTTGTGTGCCGAGTGGCTCCGCGGCCCGCTTCACCACGGCGTGCTTTACCCAACGTGTCCGAGCGGTTTCACCGGTGGTCGTGTCGTGTCGTCTGTGACGAACGAACGAGCTCAGGGTTTCGTGAACCCGGCCGCCCCGGGGATCGACGCTCGCCTCCTAGTCATAGGCATGCCCCGTCTTTCCTCGAGCGGCCGAAGTTGCGTGCTTATTTTTTTTTGGACGATGCGATATACGCAGAAACGATGACGTACGTCGTACAGGCAGGCATTTGCAAATCCATGCACATGTGCACATGCACACGTCGATCGGTTCGTCGACGCCGGATGCCGGCGAGGTGCTCAACGAGGCACCCCGGCTCGAGGCATGACATGGTCGTTCGTTTCACATGGGCCCTGGGGCCTGACCTCGTCGCGGACACTGCACACTCTGCACGGTGACGTGACGTGACGTCTGCCGCGGACGGTCGTCCGAGCCGGCATCGTCGTCGTGTTTCGCCGTTGCCACGTTGCGTTGGTTGATTTACACAGTAAAGGAACCTTTACACAGTAAAGGAATAATCACAAAAATAACAGCGAAAGGCAAAGCAAGCACGCGACCGCAGCACAGGACAAAATGCATATGGCGTCGCCTTTGTTTTGAACGTATGTATACGTACATTTTTATATTTTTTTTAATGTGCTTTTTATTGTATTTTAAATAGTTTTTTTTAGCTTATTTTATTGTTAATTTTTATGTACTATTTTATTTATTTTAAATATATCTTTTCATGTCCTCCTATTATGATGTAGGAGTGACGTAAAGTTGCACATAATGACGTTCGCTGAACTGAAATTTACTCTAGAAGAGTGGCGTAAAGTCGGATTTGATGTAGGTCGAAATGGCGTAAAACGGGGTATTGCTGTATATATATACACACACGTGGGTGTGATCATTGCCTAATGCTCATTTACCTTGTGCTTGTAATGTTGAAAGATGTTCAATCACAAGTACAAACTGTAATTTCATGGAAGCTTTGATGTAAAACTGCTGCACAGATTGTGGAGAAGATATTTGGATAAAGCCTAAAGTAATGAAAGCAGTCACCATAAAAGGCGAGAATGTTATTATCAATTTGATGCCAATGTTGCATTGATCAGATGCTCATTTGTGTTTGCGATGATGCCGGCTTTGCAGTTGTAATATCTTCATGCCCCTCCTTTGTTTACATTTTCTATAGGTGAAAAAGATCAGGGGAAGGTGGAATGTATACAAGATACAGTTCCTTCAACGTCTCTTAAAGCTTTTCGCAGTGTTTTTGTGAAGGAGGAGGCTTATGATGTTGAAAAGGAAGCCAACCATGCAGTTGGTAAGCAAAGCATCACAATACTGTATTTATTACCCCATGGACGCGAATCAAAAAGCCGGGTTAGGCAAATGGGTTATTTTGTCTGTCTGTCCACAAACGTCAGTTTATGATCGAGGAACAACTTGCTTTCAATTGAATGTTGTATTTTGAACACGGATCGGGAAAGGAATAGTACATTGGCTCTGAATTCATCCCGATTGCACGTGCTCACAGAGGAGTGAGAATTTTTAGCTCACCTGGATTTTAGTCCAGTGAGCTTGAAATTGAGCAGTGTCCGTAGGTAAGTCTGCTGGTGAGTCTGTAAACACTTCAGTCATTATTGCTTGAACCAAACATGCAATTTTGATTAAACTTGGCCATAAGCTTCATATCTGATAGCTAACGAAGGTGTATTGACTACGTCAAAATGTGCGCTCATTAATGGGCTGTTAACTAACACATGAGTGTTCATACTGGGCATCGTCCACACAACTGCTCAGACCTAAAACGCTAAAAATTCCTGCCCTAACCTACAGAGGGCGTTGCATCAGCAGCACATCCACACCTTCGGCCAAAAACATGACTTGTAACCTGTAAAAAACATGACCTGTAAATGTATCTCTGTAATCATTATCGAGAGGGCTTCCATTCAACCAATCATATGACCAGATTCTGCGCATTAACAAAATTTCGATATTTTAAAACATTATTGACTGTTGCTCCTGATCCAGGTGAGCATCAGGACCTGTCGTGCTATATTTTTTTACTCCAACTGCCTGTTTGGCTTTAAACAAAATTGAAAATCATTCCAAACAAGAAACTTGTTGTTTTTAAGGACGTCATAAAAGACACAAACAACTGGCATGAGAAACCAATGTGACGTGTTAAATAAGGTGGTGTTATAAACACTGCATCAATGGTGATAAACTACTGGAATTACTTTTTTATACAAACTTGACAACCTTTATTTTATTCCAATTTAATTATCCACTCGAACACTGCAAAACACAAATCGCCTTCTTGTCACTTACAAGAACCTCCGCTTTTGCAGTACTTGGACATGTTAAATAAGGTGGTGTATAAGACTGCTTCAACGGCGCTGAACTTCCGGATTTTTTAAATACAACCTATAAAATCATTATCTTATTGCAATTGAATTATATACTTTCACACTGCATGGGGTAAGGTGTTCTATGAACTTGAGTTTCATGAAATTTTTACACACTTTGTTTTGATGATGTTCTACATAGTATTAATTGATTAGTTATTTAATTATTAGCGATTAATTAAGTACTAATACATTTCCTTTCTCTTCTAAGCATTATCTCAGGCACCTTTTGAGTTAGGAAGCTGATATTTGGACATGCCAATGACCAAGTGATTTGGCCGCAAAGGATATTTTTGATTTATTGATTAATCAATTAATAGATTAATTATTTAATTATTCAATTAATGACTTCTTTTTTTTAAAGTTACAGATTCTGATGAAATGGTGGTGGTCTATGTGTTCTATTAGCCAATTGATTAAATTTTTTTTTTTTTGTGATTATTATTTATTTATTTTCCTCATTAATCATTTATTTATTTTCTTTCTCATCTGCCCAATATCTCGGGCACTTTTTGAGCTAGGAAGCTCATATTTGGACATGACAATGACCAAGTGATTTGTCTGTAAAGGGTATTTTTGATTTATTGATTAATCAATTAATCGATTAATTATTTATTGATTAATAAATTAGTTATTTTATTTTTTTATTGATGACTTGTTTAATTAAATTTCTAAAAGTTACATCTTCGGATGAAGCACCAGTGGTTTAGTTATGCTATTAGCCAATTGATTAAGAAAATATTTTATGACAATCTTTTATTGATTTTAATTATGCAATTAATCAATCAATTATTGTACACCTCTCCCTCCCAATGCACTCTCTATGAGCTGCACTGTGGTATTGCCGGGCGCCAGAGGTGCCCCGGCAATGCCGCGCTGGAGGATATTTAATTATTTGGCATGGGGGCGGTGTGCTTTGAATGTATCTGTACTTGTTCAACATTCAATTTAACACTTTGATCAATTAGACTGGACTTGGCTATCATTATCTGCTCTACATAGCCAACAAAATGTCCATACCTAATCTGTCTTTGTGTACCAAAAATAACTTGTTATGCATGATTGTAATGTCCTGTATGGCAAGTATGATTCGATCTTCAATTTGTTGTTTTGTTATTTTCTTCATTAACATAAGATTGCAAATTCTTTTTTTGTGGCAGGGCCTAATAAATTATAACTCACCTTTTTGTGGTAGCTCTGTCTCGATGTTGGCTATGTTGGATATTCGGCAGAGATAAATATTCTTGAAAGTAACTGAAGAGGTTAGGGAGTCTTCTCTCTCTCTCTCTCTCTCTCTCTCTCTCTCTCTCTCTCTCTCTCTCTCTCTCTCTCACTCTCACTCTCTGATGTGCCATCCTCTTCACAGAGCATCGGTGCCCCTGAAGCAGCTTCCTGAACAAGAGTTATACAGGGTGGTTTGTCATTGCCTTCCCAGGAGTAGTTGCTGCAGGAATTTGGAATTTGGAATTTATCCATGATGCTGGCAATAGCTTGCCTACTCTTCGCGAAAGACACTGTGGGATCTTTAATGTCCACCAACTAATGCGCCGACAGACCTCGAGGCCCTCCTGTTAGTGCTAGAGTCTTACTTCCAGTTAAATTGTATTTTATCAATATTTTCCAGAGCTTAGATGTTCACTGGAGAGGACTGCAGCAGTGGTACCCCCTTTACATATAGCTTGTTCCCACTCTCGGTGTATAAGCTTGATCCATCTGCACAATATGATTAAACATGGAGAAAAATAAAGGTAAACGGTAAACTAGAACCACCTTGGCATTTTAACGGTAACCGAGAGAGATGATAGCAATAAAGTTCTGAGATATGAACAGCTGTCCAGAATTAATGGCAATGATGTGCCTTGTATGTTTTCTTGCATCCTAAGTGCACACAATGACATCTTCCATATAACGGTGAGAAAAAGAGTGTGGACTGGTTTGTCTTTACCACAGTTATAAGATAGTATGTCTAAAAATATATTTGCTTCAACTTGACTGACCCTGAAAAATTATTCCCACTAAAGCAATTACCAAGTATTTTGTCTGCGTGATGTGCCACCATTGGAATAACCTGCGTGTATACTGTATATCGAGAGCTCAGATTCGTGCAGGACAATCTCTACCCATCTGTCATCTCGACGAATTATGCAACTGATTTCCTCTTTGCTGAGGGTTCTACCCTCTGCCGTAGCATCTCGCAGCCTGGTCTCTTATTACAGAACTTGATAATATCAGAAGCTCGTCCAATTAGTGCAGTTTGTCACATTTGATCAATTGATAAAGATGGCATGATAAATTGAAGCAATATTTTAAGGAATGCTGCAACCAGAAACCCCTATATATTCAACAAAAATAAGAAGGAAAGACAAACACTTGGTGACAATTGATACTTTTGTCAGGTGCTGTTGAAACTTTTTTATTTATTGAATATTCAGGGCAGGGGGTGGGGATGAGAAGGATAACAGTAAAGACGATTTTGCATGATAATAAATAGATGATGCCCACAAGTAACTAGTGTGAGTTTATTAGAATGTTGAGAATGTAATCGTTGTTTACTTATTTTTTGCATTTTTTTTACGTTTGATTGCAGAAAGAACAGTGGAGTATGTGCGACGGTTCCCTTGCACGAGGTGCACCCAATCCTTCCACACTGAGGTCGATCTTCAGATGCACATGGAAAGGCATCCACAGAGCCCTTCTTACAGCAGACATAAATGCAGTTATTGCCACTACAGTAGTGATTCGTCAGGGAATTTGCGAACACACTTGAGGATTCATACTGGTGAGCGCCCATACGAATGCTCTATCTGCGGCAAGACATTTTCTCAGCTGGGACACGTTAAAGCACACAACTTGAATCACACTGGGCAGCGTCCATACAAATGCTCTCTTTGTGATAAGTCATTTGTGTCGGCAAGTCATCGAAAGAGGCACATGATGTCCCACACTGGCGAGCGTCCATACAAATGTTCTGTGTGCCCTAAGGCATTTGTGCAGTTCAACACATTAAATACACACATGAGGATCCACACTGGGGAACGCCCTTACAAGTGCACCGTGTGCGACAGGGCATTTACTCAAGAGTCTGGCATTCGCATTCATTTCAAAAGTCATACCGGAGACCGACCACACAAGTGCTCTGTATGTGGAAAGGCATTTGTGGAGGCAAGATATCTGAAAACCCACATGACTGTTCATACCCAAGAGCGGCCATACAAGTGCTCAGTTTGTGGGAAAAGTTTTTCTCAAAGTGCTCATGTTAACGAACACATGAGTGTTCATACTGGGCATCGTCCACACAACTGCTCAGTTTGTGGAAGAACTTTCCGAACTTTGTCTAATGCCCGGAAACACATGCGGGTTCACACCAAGGAGCGACCCTACAAATGCACCGTCTGCGGAAAGATGTTTTCGAGTATGTCACATGTTTGTAACCACATGAAGACTCACGGTGATGAATTCACACTCGCACAGGCACCATCAATACCCTAAAAGATAATGGATAGAAACCGAAAGCTTGTAGTGTTGGCATTGTTTCTTTACATAATTCCTGAATGTAATGCTTATGCATGAAAACTAAACCTAATTGGATTTCACAACAACAGTGAAGGAGAATTTGAACGTGAGGATCAGACAGTAAACTTTAATGTAACATGTGACATCATAACTTCCAAGTCCTTTGCACCTTCATTGTTCTTGTAAAATGGACAAATAAGAATGCCCTAGCCCCAGTAATGAGACAGACTTTGGGTTAAGTACAGTAGTTGTGATGAAATACTATTGGGACAGTGCATAAATGTCGTTAATTCATAAATATTTATTCAATTTATAATAGCTGTGGGTCTCCTTTTGGACCCCGTTTCTGGCAAATGGTGCTGCATCTGTTCCGAGCACGCAGCATTCAGAAGGGTTGTTAACCCTTTACAGCATCACCGTTGAGACATAATGACATTATTCTCCATATTTTATTCACAGCATACAACTCGTTTCCATTGCATACTCTTGGAAGTAACTTTTTCCACTTAATCAAATATCATGAACTGGACAGCATCTCAAAATGCAATGCTCTTCTGCATCTGCTTTGGACACAAACTAAACTTGACAAAACTGACAGTTGAAAAAAATTGTAAATTTTATTCATTAGTGTTCTTTATATTCTCATAAAGGTTTGTTGAAGATTTGATGGCAAAAGCTCAATTGGTAAAAATGTTACGGCCTGGACAGACACACTGAAGCTCAACGGTAAATAAATAAACACAGAAGCAATTTTGAAAAATAATAATAATAAGGGGGCATCTCTTGCTTGACGCGCTGCGGCGGGGCTAATAAGGGCTATTTATAGTCACTAAGACTTTGACCTTTCACATTTTGATCCAATTTTTTTTCTCTCCATATTCTCATAATTAAGTTTTGTTGAAAATTTTATTACAAAAGTTCAAATTGTTTAAAACAAAGTTATTGGCCTGGACAGACAGACAGACAAACACAGGCGATTGCAAAAACCCAAATCCCCTGCATGATGGGCTGGGCTAATAAAACGGATGCTAATTGTACCAGTTCCTGAAATCAACCGCATGCCTAATATGATACACGTCGTCGTCTACTGTGTACGTACATCGATCTCCGCAGCCTCTTCATTCACTCTCTGTTTTCCCTTCCCCGAGTTATTATCATTTAATTCAATGCTTCAAACAACAAACATTATAAATGTAATAACGTTTGAAAAAGTTAGACTTTTGAACCCGAGAAATGGAGAGCAGACATCAGATGGAGTTCATTATGAATGTGGCATCGTGTCCGCTTTGGCTGGAGCCTTTATTGTTACGGTAATTGGCAAAATGCCACTATCCCATATTTCCATGACATGTTGGGCAGTAGAGATTTCTTGTAACCCAGACAGAGCTCGCTGACAGTAGTGCAGGTATACTGAGAGTATTGCGAGCTCAGTGATTGATAGCTCTACATCACTATGGGGTCGAAGGGCAAGGTTCTTGGCAGAGGGTGACCTGCACGATATGCTTTGCAGGGCATGTTGTTGTTATCCCGCTCACTGCTCCCAATTTTATTTCCGTCACTCTATTCCATAGTTGCAACTGATAAGGTATCAGGAACATTTGACTATTTGCTTGGATTGATGAAGTGCTGGAATTAAATAATAAATAGTTCCTTTCATGGTCATGCTCTATCAATAGTGCCAGCATTGCGAAAGGAAGCACAAGGCTGATAATGCAATGATTAGTTTGTCATTGCTACTACCGACACAGGGCAGTAACTTGGAATTTGGCCAGGGTACAGAAACACAATGGACTATTATTTTATAAAGGTTTCCTATGACTCTGACATACATCAGCGAATCCCAGCAGATTGCATGCAGTGTCCTTTGGAAGGATGTGGCGGTGATGCATGTCTTGCCTTGCCTACAAAGCACCAGGGTAACATGTTGTACTCAGGTAAAAAAGCTCAATGGCAAGTATGCTCTCTTCCCTCCCTTCCTGTTCACATACAAAATGTGGAATGTTTAATCGCTTCATACAAACTGGACAAACACAGAAAGAGAGAAATAGTGAAAGGAAAGTGTTGTTATTTCATCCTTTTTTGTTGAAGACTTATTTTTGGAATAGAAAACGAATACTACTGAAAATGATCTCTGCTACTAAAACTCAGTAAAATTTTGAGGATTGCTACTGAAAGCCATAACGAGGGCTAGGCATCTGTACATTAAAAATTTAACATCAGCAAACAGGTTCAACATCACTTGCATCGTGAAAATTGTGGCCTGCTGATTCTGCTGCTGGTGCTGTATGTGTAAAGCTTGCTGTTCTGTCTGCAATTATATATATATATATATATATATATATATATATATATATATATATATATATATATATATATATATATATATATGTATATATATATGTATATATATATATGTTATGGTATGTTTGAGGGCCTGGCAAGATAGCTTGTAGGTACGCACACTCACCTCTTAGCTGTCCAGCCTGGGTTTGAATCCTGACCCAGCTATAAACTCTCATCCCAGTGTTTCACAAGCAGGTTCATTCATCAATGTGCGTGCCGTCGTCCGTCGGATGGACGCTAAACTGAGCATCGGGTCTGTTGCCATTTGTTGGTGGACGTTAAAGATCCCACGGTGTCCTTCGTGAAGAGTAGGTGAGCTATCGCCGACACCCTGAATAAATTCCAAATTCCTGCCCTATTACTTCCTGAGTTGGAGTGGCGACCCAACCAGGATTGTAACATCGTAACTGCTTCAGCAGCAACAACGCTCTGCATAGGACGTGGTACATGATGATATGTTTGAGCTGTTACAATGATTTATTTATAGATGCTGCCAATAGATAAAGTAATATGTATTGTTTGTTATCGTCCTGCTTGTTATGTAAAAACATAGATGTTGACAAAATAATTTCATGGAGTGTGTATGCAATACAAGCATTATGGGCCACATGGTCTCTTCCCATCCGTACAATTTCTAGTACTACAGTATATCACACAGATATGAAAGGATGTTCCTGCACCAATAACACTCAGCACAAATGTAAGTGCTTTTCTTTTTAATTTCTATGCAGTGTAACAAACCATAGCAAATGATGGGTTTTCTGATATCATTGGCAGAGAAGTCATGTTTTTGCTCCGGAAAGCTTATTAAAAGTGAAAGCAGCGTTTTAATTCCAACTCGTATGTGGTTGTAATGTGTTTGGTGCTGATTGAGTTATTGTTTGTGGGTACAGCATTGGACAATAAAAGGCCACTTCTTTGTGTGTAAAGGTGTTTGTAGTTCGGTCATTTAAAGAGGCAAATGCCAATTTTGCAAGGTGGTAACCACTTGACTAGACTCTAATACGATGGTCATCCCAAAAGGGGTGTCACCCTGCTTGTAAATTCTTAAGTAAAAGGCCGAGGTAATTGTAAGTTACATGTATATTGTCTCGATATCAATCCATCGAGTGAAGTATCGCCATCTTAGATCATCCACCATCCAAGACCATGATCTTTCCTACCCCCTTTTGAACCCCTACACCCTCCAAAAAATTCCAGTTTTTCCTTCCTGAGAGTTTGCTCCTGTCTTGTCCATCCCTGCATCTTCCCCTCATTCTTAGCCAAATCCCTTATTTATCCATCTCTCTATTTTAAGGTTAGCCTGGTGTTGGCTTAGCAGTTAGGGTGCTGGCTTGGGATCCGAGGATCCTGGGTTTGAATCCCGGTCGATCGCTGAATTAACGCCAGGGGGGTTGACTCAGCCTGTCATCCTTCCGAGGTCGGCAAATTGAGTACCAGCTTGCTGGGATGAATGATCATGGCGTGTACCCCGATTTAGAATAGGTACACCGTATCCCTGCGCATCATAAGAGCGTGACCAAGGGTTGGCGTCAGGAAGGGCGTCCGGCCATAAAAACATTGCCTCAAACAGGGAACCATGATTGTCATGGGGGCCCGCAAGGCTAACCCCCGCTCTAGCGGGGAAAATGGCCTTAAAACGATCATTCATTCATTCATTCATTCATTCTCTATTTTAAGGTCATTTCGATTCTCGAAGAGATGAACTTGTAAATGTGTCATGATGTTCGGATGTCTGTCCATCCCTCCGTCCGTTAACTTTTTGACATTTTTGCTACTCCTCCCATATCACCTGGTTGATTGTTCTAAAAGTTGACACATGAATACAAGACATTACCTCGCACAATCGCTTTGGCTTCGAGTTTTCGATTTCGGATCATGTGGACTCCCAGGCGGGGTTACCAACCCCCAAACTTCGGATCCCTACTCATCCCTTATTTACCAACCGATTGCTCTGAAACCCGATACAGCCCTTCTCCTCGATGGTCCGCAGGTTCGCTCAGTCTTATATTTTTCGATTTCGGATCAGGGGGGTTCCCACAAATCGGCAGAAGTCTGAACCACAACCTCAAGAGATGACTGTCAGCTCACTCGGGGCTATTTTATTTCCCTCAATCCTCCTGTTGGTGTTTTCCCCCTCTTTGCTGTTCCTTTTGTTCTGTTGCTTGCTCATCCGTTCTGTGTTGTCGGTCCTCTACGAGCCTTGACCTTGTATACAAAAATAAATAAAAGCAGTACAATTTCTTCTGAAAAGACGAATAGATAAGCCAGTCTCGCTTGTTGGGATTTACCTATTCAAACCACAATTTGGTTAAGTAACACTGAATGGTGCACTCGTGCTTTGTTAATGAAACATGGGCATCTATATTCTGGCATTTTCCTGACCCCTTCTCAGTCCAATAGGCAACTAGAGAGTTCAGAGAACATGATGCCCCATGCAGTGTTACTTCAATGTTAATAAAACTGATTTTAATGGTCGTTTTAAAAAAATCCCAAAGTTTAGTGCCATTGAAGTAGTCCAGAAGTAGTTCTGTCCTGCTTTGACCCCAAAACTCCTCCACTTCCCTCTGTCCTCAGCCAACTCTCTCCATTCTGCAACCAGCCTCACTTTCCTGATATCACTCCTCACACGATCCTCCCATCTCAACTGCGATCTACCTCTTTTCCTCCTACCTTGCTCCCTCAACCTATCCGCTGTCTTTGCCATTCTCTCTTCCCCCATCTGCTTCAAGTGTCCAGCCCATCTCCCCATCAAGCTCATCTGCCACCAATCTCCTCCCTCACTTCATCCATTCTCCTTATATCCTCCCACCTTACTCCCACAATCTTCCTGACCCAGTTGTTCTCACAAACCTGTAGCCTCTGTTGTTGTCAGTGCCACCGTTTCCAAACCGTAAAGGTAGGCCGGCGTTACACATGTCATCAGATCCACTGTGCTCTTGGGAACCTTCAATGCAGCAGAGATTTTTTTGGTGGGCTTCCCCAGATCTGTGCCTCGACACAATCCTGTCTCTGAGCTCTGCAGGCAGTTCCTTCGACCTCATGGCTTGGTTTTTGCTCCGATATGCATTGTCAGCTGTGAGACCTTATATAGACCTGTGTGTGCCTTTCCAAATCATGTCCAATCAATTGAATTTACCACAGGTGGACTCCAATCAAGGTGTAGAAACATCTCAAAGATGATCAAGAGAAATGGGAGGCACCTGAGCTAAATTTCAAGTGTCATAGCAAAGGGTCTGAATACTTATGTCAATGTGATATTTTAGTTTTTTTCTTTTTAATAAATTTGCAAAACTTTCTAAAATCCTGTTTTCTCTTTCCATTATGGGGTATTGAGTGTAGATTGATGAGGGAAAAAATGAATATAAACGATTTCAGCATAAGACTGCAATCTTACTATAATTCACCAAATGTCCATCTGTCTGTCTGTCTGTCTGTTTGAAGGTACCGTAAAAACTGCTGAACCGATCGCAAAGATATTTTGGTTGGATAATCCTGGGATCTCCAGGAGTAAAATAGGCTATTTAGTTTCCCCAAATTTCAGCTTTGGTCTCCAGCATTCTCAGATTTGGACTCCCGCATAACGTTCATTGTTCTCATTGTGACGATGTTGTTTTCCCGGTTGCTGCACCAACGGCTGCACCGATCGCTGCACGGACTCGATCGGACTGGGTGACCCCCAGTCAAAGACATTTTATAAGGACACTGGTTGAATCCCTGCTTGGGAGAATTCTAACCCATTTCAACTGAGGGAAACACGTATCGGGAGTACATACGACATAGCGATTGTGAACACGATTATCGATCACGATTCCCGATCACGATCATCACGATCATAGTGTATCGATGACTGTGAGACATTTGGTGAATTATAGAAAGATACTGTTTAGATTTTGATAATTTGCATGTGATATGATTTAACGGATGTTTATATGAATCGTTTAAAATAAAAAAAACCTTCAATTTCTGATATTTTACCTTTTCATTTGGGCCTCACAATTGAAGCCCCGCCTGTAGTGCTGGTACTGTTGCCTGTATAACAAAATGTGAAAAAGTGAAGGGGTCTGAATACTTTCTAAATGCACTGTATACATATATATACACACACACACACACACACACACACACATGCACATATATACACATACACATACATCCACACACATATATATGCACATATATACACACACACACACAATTACGAAACCCCATGCCATCTCTTGGAAAAATGCAATATAGGCATTATATTGATTCCATAATCATATGCCAAAGAATTGGCAAGACGCAGAGTAATGATATGTGCAAGTAAACAAGCATGCATTTTCATTTTACGATTAACAAACACATTAAACACTGACATTTTTTTCAAAGCGTGTACCTTTGAAACACCTCGTATTATCTGTAGGTTGCACCAGGTGGCAGTGGCTCGTTTTTATCGGCAAGGTAATTTTTCATTTACAGAACTTGTACATATTTCCTTTCCATCTTCGAATAAATATATTATCTAAATACGGCGCGTGCATGCGGTTCTTCACAACTGAAAAGTAAACTTTTACAAAACTTTCGGAACGATCGAGGGAATGAGTGAAGGAGCGCACATTGGTCGGATGAATGAGTCGCGGTGAAGAAGAGGAGCAGGCGGAGATATGTCGCATCGAGAGGCGAACGGGCCGCTGGTTCCTGGCTCGGTGCGCAAGGCCCGGGGAGGACCCGGCAACGTGGCCCGGCTATGGCTGGTGACATACAATATCGTCATGACGGCGGGGTGCGTGCGACGTTTGCACACTTCTTCGTACACACTCTTATTCGTGCCGCTGCTTGCACACACACGAACTCGTCGGATCATCAGTCGTTTCGTCACGTTGTCTCTCGCTCTGGTTCCCCATGCTACGGACCCCCCTCCCCAGTCTTCCGTCTTCCCCGATCATTCATTTCGTGCGCGCGCTCTATCCGTCATGGCAGCTCAGGCCGTTGGAGAGGGCTTTAATACACGTGTGCAATCAGCACCAAACACGATATGTATTCTTTAAACGTGATTGGGGAAAATTTGTTTAAAAATGGGTTGTTGGATTTGAGAACCAGAGGTTGGATATAGATCAGGGATGTCTTGAGTTACCAAGCAGCTCGCCAAGCCAGCCGTTCCTTATCAATGGTTTCTGATGGAGTGCTTGCTTGGATGCTTAAACCACTTGGTGAGCGCTCTACAAGAAACTTGGTAACTGAACACACCTCTGGTGTATTTGCCAGGAGATAGAAGTGATGTTAGTGATGTTCCCAGGAGATAAATCTTTTTTTTTGTATACAAAGTCGAGGCTCGTGTCAGAGCTGACACATAACATAAAAAGAAACGCACGTGAAACATATAATAAAGGGAGGGAGAGAGAGGGAAGCACAACAACAGCAGAGAACAGAGACATGAGATCTGTGGAAGGGAGAGGGCTGGGGCACATTGGATGAACAAGATGGACACTACAGGGGTGGGGAGGAGGGGGGCTTTCAGGAAAGAAAACGGAATTTGAATGAGATGGATTTGGGTTGTATTAACGGCGGTGGAAAATATCAAGGTTTTGGATGGGCGAAGATAAGAGATGGTGGTGAACAGCTGTTTTGAAGATATGTTAACGATACTGGAAGGAGAGTTAGTGTGTGAGAACATAGAAAAATAAGTCGAGGCAGTTGTAAGGGAGTCGTGGTGGAAGAGGGAAGTAGAGGGGTGGCATTGCAGGTGAGGATGGGTGCAGGGTCCACACATTTGGGGTCCATATTTCCCTGTAATTACAAAGATTGTAGTGAGACACAGTTACCCCGATACAAGTGTGTATCGTTTTTGATATTGCTGCATAATTTGTCACTCAGTGTCAAGTAGGTCATATTTTCTTCATGGGTCCCCTCCTCTCTCCGTCATTTTGAGGGATGTATGTGGCACTGCGTTTTTACAGGCAACATTCAAATGCCCAGAAGAATCCCTGGTGTTGGGCTAGTGGCGAGGGTGCCAGCTTAGGATCGTAGGATCCTGGGTTCGAATCCCGGTCGATCGCTGAATTAACGCCAGGGGGGTTGACTCAGCCTGTCATCCTTCCGAGGTCGGCTAATTGAGTACCAGTTCACTGGTAATTCCCTGTTTGTCGTAAAAAAAAGGCGACAAAAAGGTTGGCGGCAGGAAGGGCATCCGGCCGTAAAACATTGCTTCAAAAAGGGGACCAAAAAACAACAACAACCACGGTGCCCGAAAAAGGCAAACCCCCGCTTTGCGGGGAAAAATGGCCTCTAAAGGTGTTTTTATTTTATTTTATTCAAATGCCCAGAAGGTAGTTCAAAGTTAACCGCAAAGTGTGTGGCATCGTTCGACCTGTGTACGAGGAATACCTGAAAAGGGCTGGAAGATCACTGGTGGCCACTATTGACCATGCTGGGTTTTTCTTCACAATCTGATAGCCACATGGTGTATCTCCTGTTGCTAGCTCGTTTTCTATATGCTTAGAATCCAAATCTATACTACAAGAGAGATGTTTGTATGTCTGTTGCCATTTTTCTCAGAGATGGCCGAACTGATCTTCGTCAAACTTTCAGAGGTTCATCAGTGAGTGCTGATGAACCTTGAAGCACTAACGTGATTTAAAATATATTTTGGAAAAAAAAAGTTGGATTTTATATAATGCCTAAGCCTTTGGAGCTGCAGTATGTGAAAGCTAACATTCAATGATCCCTGACTCCATTCCTTAGTGGGTATAGGGAAGTGTTTCCCCCCCCCCCCCCCCCCCCCACAAAAAAGGAACAACTAGAGCAATGCGACTGTGTCGCCAATATGCCTCCGCATAGTCCCACAATGGGTAGATGTCCTAAAGTAGAGTTCACTGTCCTAAAAATATACAAGTTTGATTTAAATCCCTTCAGCTGTTTTCAAGTATCACATTTTCACCAGCCATGATGGGTTTCACGTCGATCTGTAAAGCGGTTTCAGAGAAGGGATTTTTTTAAATATCAGCTTTCAAGCTAATATAGCTGCCACACCACGTGGCATATGACCTTAAAAAAATGTACACTCTGCATATGTATGGGTAGGGGATCACGTTTGTGAAGTTTCGTGTTGATCGGATAAGGTTTGTTTTTCTATCCAAGATGGCTGCCAAACCACGTGACCTACAATGCCATCATTTTCAAACTATACCCAACAATGGTGTTAGATGATATTTGTAAAAGTTTGCATCAATAGGGTAAGCGGTTTCAGAGATATAATTATTTAATATTTTCCTGCAATCCAATATGGCTGCCACACCATGTGACCAATGATGTTTTCGTGATCATCTTTTCATCGACATGCCTAGTCAATGACACACGTAAAGTTTCGAGTCGATCGATTTGGTGGTTTGGGAGAAGATGTTTTTTCAAGTTTTTATGTTGAATCCAAAATGGCTGCCAAACCATGTGACCTATGATGTCATAAAATTAATATTTCAATTCAAATGGGTCATAGATCATGTGCATGCAATTTCAGATTTTTAGGATAAGGAATTCGATTAAAACATTTTTGGCTGGTATACACTTCACTAGAGTCCCTGTATATAGAGAGTTGTGTCAACTCAAATTTGGACGCCATTTTGTGTCTAAGTGTGTCGGATTAGATATACATGTACATTCGCGATATGGGGTGATATATTCTAAACCTGCTAAAAAAAATTTTACTGCACATATTTAGTCTTATTATTACATACAGGTGATATTTGTTTTGTCAAAAACTCAGCTATTGCCGTGAAAAAGAGCTGTGTGGTGATATTAAAAGTGGTATGGCAATGCATATTACAAGCCAACACTGCATATAAGAGCTAACATTATAAGTAAGACAAACCAATGCTGTCGTTCTCTGAATTTTAATAACTTTTAGAAAGGAGTGTGGGCATATCCAATATTTTTAAAAGGGTGCCGAGAGCAATTCCGGTGTAGGACTTCCAGCCGACATATAGTCTAACACGCTTAAAACAAATTCTGTACGTGGTATTGCCATATTTCTATAGTGTACAACTTTAGTTTTATCGACATTTATATTCAATTTCCTTGAAGCTCCTTGAAGATTATAAACAAACACAAATCACTTCCCTTTAAAAGGGTTTTCAACGGACAGACAACCAAAAAAAAACCGAGCAGATAGAATTGCTTTTGAACATCGATCATCAAGCGGCGTGGGCCTACCTGGCAGAGTCTCGAGGAGTCGATCACTTTCCAGCTCTTTCGTCTGACTTTCGCTTCCCAAATTTGTCTTCTGACTTTATCACTTGGAAATCTATACATCTTATATTTCCCAGATTGGTTTGAACAACCAAAAGCAGAACAACCAGTCATTTTGTTTGGCAATAAACAACATTCCCGTACCAAGCTGACGTTCACGCACGGTGAAGTTAGACACAAAATGGCGCCACGAAATCACGTGACTAGAAATCTCGGGTCAGCGCATGGCGCAACTCTCTTTATACAGGGACTCTACACTTCACCTATGATATGATATCATCATTATCAGGCTTTTGTTCCCCATTGGGAGGAATTGACAATGTGCCAAGTTTCAAATTTTCCTATTCAGCTGATTCCGAGAAATATTTTTATTATTATTTGCGTTTATTCCCAGATGGCCGCCATACCACGTGACCTATGACGTCACAATTTTGATAAAACATTCTGTATGGGTGTCACTCCTACTCTGAAAGTTTCGTCTCAATCGGACATGTGGTTGCTGAGAAAAACGAGGTTTAGCCCTTACGGAGGGACAACTTGAAAACATAATGCCTCCGGCCACCTTTGGGGTGGAGGCATAAAATAATTTTGATTTCTTCAAAATGCCAACAGGATTAGAACAGCACCGGGCAACGCCAGGTACCCTTGGTGGTGCTTAATATTTCTGCCTTCAGGTGGATTTGAAATTTGAAATCCTGGATGCTGGTCGTGCCCTGACCACAACACCACCATACCCACCGTGGATCTCAACCTTATTGATGGATCCTAACCTTTTCATTTCTTTTTGAACAGTAGAAAATGATTGCAAGTGCTTTTTGACTTTATGATGTCTTATTAACAATTCCTTGTTTAAACGTGTACCTTCATCGAAGTACAATGTATGTGACATTTTGTGTGATTTACGAGTCGTGACAACCATTCCTCGATATAAAGTGTACAACCCGTACATTGTACAGAACATTCAAGTAGCCTCACCCCGAAGGTTTTCACCCAAAATGATAGTTTGTTGTGGTTGTTTTGGTGTACAAAGTCGAGGCTCATGAAGGAGCCTCGACTTCATGGAGAGTTAGTGTCATGAGCTACCTTCAGAAAGTATTCACACCCCTTGATGTTTTCACATTTTGTTGTATTGCAGCCAGAATTTAAAATGAATTAATTTTTTGGATTTTTTTTGTCAATTTTTTTGTTTGATGAAATAGATTTTGTTTTGCCAGTGGGATATTTTTTTTTTTGAATTTTTTTACAAATTAGTTAAAAATGAAATACAGAAATATCTAATTTACATAAGTATTCAACCCCTTGAGTCAATTCTTAGTAGAAGCACCTTTGGCAGTGATTACAGCTTCGAATCTTCTTGGGTTTGTCTGTATCAGCTTTGCACATCTGGAATTGGGGAGTGTCTCCCATTCTTCCTCGCAGATTTGCACAAGCTCTGTCAAGTTGAATGGGGAGTGTAGGTGAACAGCAATCTTCAAGTCTTTCCACAGATTCTCAATGGGATTCAAGTCTTGGCTTTGGGTGAAGCCATTCCAGTGTTGCTTTGGCTGTATGCTTGGGGTCATTATCCTGTTGGAATGTAAATCTTTGCCGCAGTCTTAGGTCTTTTCACTCTGAAGCAGGTTCTCCTCAAGGATTTCCCTGTATTTGGCTCCATTAATTGTTTCCTCTATCCTTACAAGTCTCACTGTCCCTGCCAGTGAAAAGCATCCCCATAGAATGATGCTGCCTCCACCATGCTTCACAGTAGGGATGGTGTTAGATGGGTGATGAGCTGTGCTCGGTTTCTCCCAGACATAGTGCTTTGCATTCAGGCCAGAGTTCAATTTTCATGTCATCAGACCACAGAATATTTTGCCTCATGCCCTGAGTCTTTTTTGTGGCTTTTTGCAAACTCCAGGTGTGCCGTCATGTGCCTTTTTCTCAGGAGTGGCTTCCGTGTGGCCACTCTCCCATAAAGCCTAGATTTGTGAAGTGCTGCAGAGACTGTTTTCCTTCTGGCAGGTTCTCCCATCTCAGCCAAAGAACTCTGTAGTTCTGTCAGAGTGGTCATTACGTTATTTGTCACCTTCCTGACCAAGGTCCTTCTTGCCCGGTTGCTCAGTTTGGTCGGACGGCCAGCTCTAGGAAGAGTCTGTGTTGTTCCATATTCTTTCCATTTCCTAATGATGGAGCTCATTGTGTTCTTGGGAACTTTCAACACTCGAGAAATTGTTTTATACCCTTCCCCAGATCTATGCCTCTCACAATTCTATCTCGGTGTTATCCAGACAGTATAATATAATTTTTGCTCTGACATGCACTGTCAACTGTGGAACCTTATATAGAAAGGTGTGTTTCTTTCTAAATCATGTCCAATCCATTGAATTGGCTACAGATTGACTCAAATCAAGTTGTAGAGACATGATCAAAGGAAATTGGATGCACCTGAGCTCAATTTGGAGCATTGTAGCAAAGGGGTTGAATACTTTTTGACTCAAGATATTTCAGCTTTTCATTTTGAATTATTTTGTAGAAATTTCTTTTTAAAATTTCCACTTTGACATTATGGGGTATTATATGTAGATCAGTGACAAAAAATCTCAATTAAATCCATTTTAAATTCAGGCTGTAACACAACAAAATGTGAAAAAGTCAATATTTTCTGAAGGCACTGTATAAGTTTTGGAATTCCTGATGTAATGCTTTAAACGTCCGCTCTTATTCCGACATGCCTGCGGTTCGAACCTTGGCTGAGTCATACCACAGACTAAAAATAGTGGAAATGCCCTTTGGGTCACCTGCTAGAATCAGGGAATCACTGGCAAGCGTGGATGACCCACAAAAGTTTCAAAGTTGTGGTCAAGTTTCATTGAAATTGTGTGTGCCGTTTCGGAGAAGAAAGCAAATATAAGTTACTTATTTTGGGTTGTCATACCTGAACCCATTTTGGCCTCAACCCCCACCTCGTCCTGTAAACTTGCTGAGACCCTGATATATTTTATTTGTGCCATGAACAAATTTTAGTCCATCCCGGGAGATGAAGGTTGATAAGTTTCATCGAAGTTGTTTGTGTAGTTTCAGAGAAGGAAGCAAATACCTATTTGGGGGTGAGGGGGGGGGGGGGGGGGTCAAACCTAGATCCACTTTGACCACCACCCCAACACCCACACTCCCGTAGATTCCCGTAGACTCCCTTAAACCCCTTCGACCCCAATTCATGTAATGCTGTGAACAACTTTGGTATATCACGGCCATGAGTAATGAACGTTGTGGTCAATTTTCATCTAAAATGGTGTGTAGTTTCGGAGAAAACTGATAGTTCCCCACTGATGGGCCTGATCTGGGTCCGGACCTTCACCAAAATCTAATCAGCTTGTTCTTGTCGCATAACAAACTCATCCACCAATTTTCGTCCAAATCCATCCACAGCTTTTTGAGATGTCCTGCTCTCACAGACAAACAGACAGGGGTGAAAACATAACCTCTGTCCACCTTCAATGGCGGAGGAAATTATTGTCATCTTTGGAGATAATATGTGACCCTAAGAGTCCATTTCATTACTGCCCGACAATCTGCGCCGCTCCTGGGCCAACAGGAGCCAGAGAGCATCCTGATGACCTCTGCATTCACTGTTGGAGCAAATATCTATGGTTGTATTATCTTCTTGGATTACTCTTCTCTTTCTTGTGCCCACACAATTGCATTGAAGGTTAACATTGGTAACAAATAGTAATTGGTAGTGTGTTATACTGTACACCAGATTTGAACTCTACTTTTCCAGTGAAAACGTTCATAGAATCCATCTTACAATGGAATTATATTGGTAATATGCCTCCAGATTTAGCTTTTTGTTAAATTACAGAGCAACATCCTGACTGCGCTGCAGATATATCGAACGACCAGAAATGATACCCTTCATTCAACAAAAGATTCATTTTTCCAACACTGTGCCTTGTGTCACAAACATCCATATACATTACATGACCAAAAGTATGTGGACATCACATATCTCATTCCAGAATCATGGACATTAACATGGAGTTGGTCCCCCCCTTTGCTGCGAAACAGCCTCCACTCTTCTGGGAAGGGTTTCCACTAGATGTTGGAAGATTGCTGTGGGGATTTGCTTCCATTCGGCCACAAGAGCATTCGTGATGTCGGGCACTGATGTTGGGCGATTAGGCCTGGCTCTCAGTCGGCATTCCAATTCATCCCAACGGTGTCCGATGGGGTTGACGTCAGGGCTCTGTGCAGGCCAGTCAAGTTCTTCAATACCGATCTCGACAAACCATTTCTGTATGGACCTCGCTTTGTGCATGGGGGCATTGTCATGCTGAAACAGGAAAGGGCCTTCTCCAAACTGTTGCCACAAAGTTGTAAGCACACAATCGTCTGGAATGTCATTGTATGCCGTAGCATTAAGATTTCCCTTCCCTGGAACTTAAGGGGCCTAGCCAGAACCATGAAAAACAGCCCACACCATTATTCCTCCTCCACCAAACTTTACAGTTGGCACTATGCATTTGGGCAGGTCGCGTTCTCCTGGCATCTGCCAAACCTAGATTCGCCCGTCGGACTGCCAGATGGTGAAGTGTGATTCATCACTCCAGAGAACGTGTTTCCACTGCTCCAGAGTCCAATGGCTGTGAGCTTTACACCACTCCAGCCGACGCCTGGCATTGCGCATGGTGATCTTCGGCTTGTGTGCGGCTGCTTGGCCATGGAAACCCATTTCATGAAGCTCCCGGCGAGCAGTTGTTGTCCTGATGTTGCTTCCAGAGGCAGTTTGGAACTCGGTAGTGAGTGTTGCAACCGCGGACAGACGATTTTTACGTGCTATGCACTTCAGCAATTGGCGGTGCCGTTCTGTGAGCTTGTGTGGCCTACCACTTTGCGGCTGAGCTGTTCCTGCTCCTAGACGTTTCCACTTCACCATAACAGCACTTACAGTTGACCAAAGCAGCTCTAGCAGGGCAGAAATTTGACGAACTGACTTGTTGTAAAGGTGGCATCCTATGACGGTGCCACGTTGAAAGTCACTGAGCTCTTCAGTACGGCCCATTCTACTGCCAATGTTTGTCTATGGGACCTATCTATGGGACCTGTCTATGGGTCTATGGGTCTGTCACCAATGGGAGTGGCTGAAATAGTCGAATCCACTAATTAGAAGGGGTGTCCGCATACTTTTGGTTAAGTAGTGTATGTCCCTGTGACAATTTTCCAGTGCTGCCATGTCTCACTGATTCTTTGAACAGTTTAATTAGAGGATGCTCGTCATGCCCTTTCAAAACTTTTTTTTACCCCAAGTGGATGCCATGTATTGCATATTCCACTGGATATTTCCAGTTTATTTGATGGGATGCCTCATTTTCTCGAAAAAATAAACTGCAAGGTATGGCTACACAACTGACTGCAGACAACCCATGACTCTCGACAGGTCTTGCACTGCCTCCTGGCATCACATGCATGAAACCTTATATTTTATGTGTGTATTAGAAGGGATGTATTCTAATTACTAGAACGGCACTCGGTAGAGAGCATACCTCCGCCAAGCTGAACAGTTTACATTTTGTATCCCACTGATGGGGCGGATCTGGATTCGGACCTGAACCATAATCTAATCGGCTTGTTCTTGTTTCCTAACCAACTCGTCCACTAAGTTTAGCCATAACTCGTCCATAACTTTTTTAAATCTCATGTTACATATCGCTTTTCACCCGATCTCTCAATGGTGAAGAATCACTTAAAAAATAAATAACGCTCATATCCGAATCCATATTCAGATCTTCACCAAAATAGAATTGATTCGTCCTTGTCACACACACAACCTCTCCACCAAGTTTCGTCCAAATTCGTCCACATTCGTCCACAACCTTTCGAGATATCCTGCTATATATTGGTTTTAGCCCCATCACTCAATGGTGAAGAATCACTTGAAAATTAAACAACTTTCGTATCCGAATCCATATTCAGATCTTTACCATATTCGAATTGATTAGTCCTTGCTTGTCACACACACAATTTCTCGACCAGGTTTCGTCCAAATCCGTCCATAACTTTTTGATATATCCTGCTATGTATCGTTTTTGGCCCTATCTCCCAAAGGTGAACAAGCCCTTAAAAAATTATACTAGCCGGATCCGGATCTTCACCAAAATCTAATCATTTCGTCCTTGTCACATACTCGACATCGCTGCCAAATTCCGTCCGAATCCGTCCACAACTTTTTGAGATATTTTGTTCACAGACAGACAGACAAACAAACAGACAGACGGGGGTGAAAACATAACCTCCATCCACCTTTGGTGGCGGAGGTAAAAATGGAGGATAGGAGAAAGAGACATAGATGATCTATCAGTTTGAATGTACCTGATTCCATCATATCTGAGAAGTAGAGTTGAGTACCTTAGAAGTATTAGTACGGGAGTTCCCCATGGAAGACCAGTTGTTGTAGGTTAAACAATATTAGGATAGCTCAGTTCGTAACATGCTCATCTCAAAGCTTGGTTATAGATTCGTTCTCCTGTTGAGTTGAATATTTTGTTTTTCAATGTTTCACAGCAGAAGTGTGACACCCATGGTTATTCAGGACTAGCAGAGGTACTGGGCATCGTTGGTTCTCTCCTCCCACTGCCTTCTCCTTCTCCACAGCCCCTCCCTCCAGACTCCAACCCCACCTCTTCCCCTCCCTCCTCAGCCCCTGCCCCCTCCAACCCACCCCTTACTCCAGACTGCCACCCCTTCCCCACGACAGGTAGTGGCTCGTGTGTTTATAAGTTATGACTTGTGAGAAAATGACTGTTTAAAACCCCTAGTAAAGTGAATTGTAGTTAAAAAAAATGTAATCCATAAAGTTTTGTTGTGATTAACCTTGAGAGCTCAGAGGAGTAGTTCCACAAACAAACCAACAAACAAACAAATGAAAAATCACTCACAGAGTGACACTTGGCAAAACAGAACAAAGTAGCATGGCACTCAGTGGAGCATCCTTTTGACCTCAAAAATAATTAGTGGTTGAATTCAGTGACCTGATATGCAAACCGTCTTCAAAGTTTAAGTTAATCGGATGAAAATTGACAATTTTAGAAACTCGGCCTATGTTGACCTTTTGGCCTATGTTGACCTCAAAAAATGTTGGTGGTTGCTTTCAGTAAGGTGATATGAAAATCCTTTTCAAATTTCAAGTCAATCGGATGAAGATTGAGGATTTTAGGAATTCAAAAAAAAGTGGCTGACCTTTGGCCTACGTTGACCTTTTGGCCTACACTGATCTCAAAAATAGTTGGTGGTTGAATGCAGTAAGCCGACATGTATATCCTATTCAAATTTCAAGTCAATCGGATGAAAATTGAGGATTTAAAATTTTTGAAAAAATTGGTTGACCTTTGGCCTATGTTGACCTTTTGGCCGATGTTGATCTCAAAAATAGTTGGTGGTTGAATTTAGTTCGCCGATATGTATATCCTATTCAAATTTCAACTGAATCGGATGAAAATTGAGGATTTAAAAATTTGAAATGGTTGTTGACCTTTGGCCTATTTTGACCTTTTGGCCTATGCTAATCTCAAAAATAGTTTGTGGTTGATTCAGTTTGCCGATATGTGTATCCTATTCAAATTTCAAGTCAATCGGATGAAAATTGAGGATTTTAGAAATTTGAAAAAGGTGGTTGACCTTTGGCCTATGTTGACCTTTTGACCCCAAAAATATATAGGACTTTGTCGGACCACGAACTGTACCATTTGGTAAAGTATCGTAAAGATCGGTTTAAAATTGTGTCCTGCAGGCAAGTATAAGTGAGCGGACAGACAAACAAATGAAAAATCACTCATAGAGTGACACTTGGCAAAACAGTACAAAGTAGAATGCCACGCAGTAGAGAATACTTTTGACCTCAAAAATAATTTGTGGTTGAATTCAGTGACCTGATATGCAAATCGTCTTCAAAGTTTAAGTTAAACTGAAAAAATTGACAATTTTAGAAATTTGGCCTGTGTTGAACTTTTGGCCTATGTTGACCTCAAAAATAGTTGGTGGTTGGTTTCAGTAAGCTGATGTGCAAATCGTATTCAGATTTCAAGTCAATCGGATGAAAATTGAGGATTTTTGAGATTTGTAAAAGGTGGTTGACCGTTGGCCTACGTTGACCATTGGACCTTTTGACCTCAAACATATATAGGATTTAGTCGGACCACAAACTCTACAATTTGGTGAAGTTTCGTGAAGATCGGTTTAAAATTGTGACCTGTAAGCAAGTATAAGTGAGCGGACAGACAAACAAACAAACATACAATATGAAAAATCACCCATCGAGTGACACTTGGTAAAACAGAACAAAGTAGCATGGCACTCAGTGGAGCATCCTTTTGACCTCAAAAATAATTAGTGGTTGAATTCAGTGACCTGATATGCAAACCGTCTTCAAAGTTTAATTTAATCGGATGAAAATTGACAATTTTAGAAATTCGGCATATGTTGACCTTTTGGCCTATGTTGACCTCAAAAAATGTTGGTGGTTGTTTTCAGTAAGGTGGTATGAAAATCCGTTTCAAATTTCAAGTAAATCGGATGAAAATTGAGGATTTTAGAAGTTTGAAAAAAATGGTTGACCTTTGGCTTATGTTGACCTTTTGGCCTAAGCTAATCTCAAAAATAGTTGGTGGTTGAATTCAGTTAGCCGATATGTAAATCCTCTTCAAATTTCAAGTCAATGGGTTGAAAATTGAGGATTTTAGAAATTTGAAAAAAGTGGTTGACCTTTGGCCTATGTTGACCTTTTGGCCTACGCTGATCTCAAAAATAGTTGGTGGTTGAATTAAGATTGCCGATATGTATATCCTATTCAAAGTTCAAGTCAATCGGATGAAAATTGAGGATTTTAGAAATTCGGAAAAAGTGGCTGACCTTTGGCCTATGTTGACCTTTTGACCTTTTGACCCCAAAAATATATAGCATTTTGTCGGACCACGAATTCTACCATTGGGTAAAGTTTCGTGAAGATCGGTTTAAAATTGTGACCTGTAGGCAAGTATAAGTGAGCGGACAAACAAACACACACACACACACGCACGCACACAAACACACAAACCGGAGTGATCAACATACTTGCAAAAAAAAAAATTTTTTTGCCAAGTAACAAATGAAAAATCATTCAGAGTGACACTTGGCAAAACAGAACAAAGTAGCATGGCACTCAGTGGAGCATCCTTTTGACCTCAAAAATAATTAGTGGTTGAATTCAGTGACCTGATATGCAAACCGTCTTCAAAGTTTAATTTAATCGGATGAAAATTGACAATTTTAGAAATTCGGCCTATGTTCACCTTTTGGCCTATGTTGACCTCAAAAATTGTTGGTGGTTGCTTTCAGTAAGGTGATATGAAAAGCCTTTTCAAATTTCAAGTCAATCGGATGAAAATTGAGGATTTTAGAAATTCGAAAAAATTGGTTGACCTTTGGCCTATGTTGACCTTTTGGCCTAAACTGATCTCAAAAATAGTTGGTGGATGAATTCAGTTAGCCGAAATGCAAATCCTCTTCAAATTTCAAGTCAATTGGATGAAAATTGAAGATTTTAGAAGTTTGAAATGGTTGTTGAGTGTTGACCTATGGCCTATTGTTACGTGTTCCTCCCCGACTTCCTGGTCTCGGTATACCTCCGAACCCCGAGAGGAGCCACGGCAGAAAAATATGTTATCCTGTGTCAAAAAGCAATGGTGAAACCACACCAATTGCAAATAATACAAACACCAATAATACAAACAAATATTGTATTTTAAAAATCACACAAAAATAACAGTACAACAATTAATAGGAATCAAGAGTACAATCAATATCTCCTATGATGGTACCATCCGCTAACATGTATAAGGTAACTCACTGTGCTCCAAGTGAGTGGAAAAGAACCTTCCCCAGTGTCTCTATATTCCCGTCTTTGAGCTCAGAGTTGGTCCCCTCCAGTGATCAAAGGAACGATGTCGAATCGAAACCAGAATCTCGTTCAGAGGACAGGCACAGACACGCCGCCCAAAACGGCACAAAGGCGCACGCGACCCAAAGTGGAGAAAATGGTCACGTGGTTAAAGCAGCACAAAGGCGCAATCACAGCGACTGGGAAATCCAAAGGCACCCTCCAGGTATGAACTTTCACTGTTCACGGTCGGTGAGCCGCAAAGTAATCGTCAAAAGCCTCGGTGCACACACACACCACAGATACGTCTGAAAGCGGTGGAAACGGTTGACGAAGCAAGGAAAGTTTGCTCGACGCGCGAAGCGCACGAGTCAAAATGGCCGACGGCTCGTGGTTCTCGAGTCGTCACGACCCAGCGATGATTCTTCGGAATCTAACGCCAAACCTGACACGCAGGATGATCCGTCACAGCGATAACAACTTTATCGCAGGAATTCCTTTTTCCCAGGAAACCCAAAGTACGTGACTCTTGCTCGACAACTTTCGTTGCAGACCGCAAAGCAGTGGTTCTCAAACTTTTTTAGACTACCGCCCCCTTCTGCCCTCTTGGACCGGCCCAATGCCCCCCTTGTCCTATCGTTCGTTTTCGGACACCCAGAATTTATGTAGATAGGAAGCAAAAATAACAGAAGCCAAATATTTTCTGAATAATATTTTACTTTATTTTCCTTTACTTTTTATTTATTTTGCATGACCTACAATGTTTCAGCAGAACAGGCCCAGGTGAGGCAAACTGGGCATCTGTTATCACAGGCCCAAATACCGTTAGTGTGAAGGGTGGGCCTGGTGACTCGCTGCGAGATTACGAACGTCTGGCTCCATCTCAGTGAGGTAGAGACGCAGATCGCCCCTCTTGGTAATGTCAAGGCGGTTTCGATACTTGGTCAGCAGCACCATCACGGCGCTGAACCCTCTTTCAACGAGGTATGATGTGGGGAACGCCATCAGCAGCAGTTCTGCCTCTGTACACATTGCGGGGTATTCGCCCCGCTCCAGAATCCAGAATTTGCCGTATTCATGCTGTGAGAATCTTGCCTTCGCCTCATCATCATTGTGGAGGTTGATAATTTTGTCCTGTAATTCGTGCTTCACATCTTGAATGTCACATTTGAATGGGTTGATCACCCATTCTAGTACCGACAGTTCTAGCATGTCTCTGAAACGCTGTTCCATATCTCCACGAATCTTCTCAAGGTGATTGCAATAAACGAGCAGCTCTTCATCAGAAACAGCAGTTTCCTTTGCCACCCGGGGAAAGTGGTACATATCTCTGCGGCCGAGGGTTTCCCTGTGCAGAGTCGCCTTGGTTACGAACGCGCCGATCACTTTCTTTGCTTTACTCAGCATCATATGGTCACCCTGGAGTTGTTTGTTGACATCATTCAGTATACTGAATATGTCCATGAGGTAAGCCACATCATGCTCAATCGCATTCACTTTCTCCGATAGCTCCGTATCAATTTCCGACAGAAACTCGACCACTGTTGAGGAAACGGGTCAAACAAGCGCCTTTGGACAACCATCGAACTTCGGTGTGCAACAGGAGCCACTTGAATGCCTCATCGTTCTCCTGGCAAAGCTGACAAAACAGCCGATCATGCAGAGACGACACGTTGATTTTATTCACTGCATTGATTACTGTTTGGAGTGATGTATGAAGTCTGGTGCTGAGAGCTTTTGCTACAAGATGCTGGCAGTACACGACACAGTGAATGGCGAACACGGACGGTACCTGGTTCTTCAGAAGCGCAATAAAACCACGCTGGCGACCAACCATCGCTGGTGCCCCGTCCGTCGCGCAAGAGAGAATGTTCTCCATCGGTATGTTCTTATCAGTAAAGTACTTCTCCAACGTTTGGAAGATGGAAGAACCCTTCATATCGGTGTGGAGAGAGCGGGCAAACAACATTTCTTCCACCATTTCCTGATCACGGATGAAGCGAACGTAGCAGAGTAACAGAGCTTCACTGTCATGCAAAGTGGACTCATCCAGCTGGATGGCGAAGTGTGTGCTTCTCAGCTCACTACACAGCGTATCTTCTACATCTGATGGCATTTCATCAATCCGCCTGGCCACGGAATCATTGCTGAGCGCAATTGACGAGAGAACTGGATTCGGATCCTGGCCCATAATGGTTTTTATCACTTCCCCAACAGCTGGTTTGATCAACTGTTCGCCGATTTAATACGGTTTTCCAGATCTGGTGATGAGCAATGACAGCTTATACGACGCTTCCAGTCCTTTATCCACGAGCTTTTGGCTGGCTTTGAACATCGTCGTTACAATGGATCGCTTCTCAAATTTCTCTTTCAGCGATTGGAAATAGCTGACCTCTGCGCGAGCCTTATCACTGTGCTTTTTACTCAGGTGCTGGCTCAGTCGAGATGGTTTCATTGCTTCATTGGACAGCGTGATACCCCACCAGAAACACATCGGTAACTGCTTGTTCGTCGGAGATGGAATGAATCCATACTTGATGTATTCAACGGAATACTGACGACACTTTTTCTTTGAGGCCGACATCTTGAAGCCGACCGGACGTGAAGCTTTTTTGAATAACGAAATTAACACGCCAAAATGTCGAAAGACTAACACCAGCGCTAACACTGACTGTTCATACCTTGCCCAATGTCTGTGCTGGCAAGGCCAGGCTGTAAAGTTGAACCAGGCACATTGAATAGTCCAGCACAAATAGAGTGTATTATATCCCGCATAAAAAGACTCTTGCAAGCCGATTGGTTGAAATGGCACCACGTGACAAAAATTAGTGTTGTACTATTGGCCACATTGGCGGCCAATAGTATTTCACTGGTGTCATGTACTATCATGTTTGTTGCATGAGCATGTATGGACAAGAAAATACCTACACGACATCAGCGAATATGTGATCATAAAAACCATGCGAAGGGGGAAAGAATGTGGTCGTTGATTGGATGGCCAATTTGCCGAATGGCGCTGGGTAACCTGTTCAGATTGCAGGAAGCCCAATGAGCGCTTCAAATCGCCGCTGCTCCTCTAAATCGCCAGTGCCCCCCAAATCATTGCCAGCAACCCCCTACCGCCCATGGACTCTCGAGCGCCCCCCTGAAAGTTCCCAGCACCCACTGGGGGGCGGTAGGGACCACTTTGAAAACCTATCCCGCTAAGCAACCAGCTTCTTCTCCGACTCTTTCGCTCTGCACTCCTCTCTCTTTTCTGCCGTCGTCTTCCGGTTGGGTTTCCGGTATCATTTAAAGTTAGCCTTTTTAACTTTAGATAACTGTTCATGAATAATAAACCTTTTGAGAATAATAATAGTACATAATATCAGAAATATGTCAAGTGGGTGAAAACCACAACAACGGAAGTTACGAATCCGTAACACCTATGTTGACCTTTTGGCCTATGCTATTCTCAAAAATAGTTGGTGGTTGAATTTAGTTTGCTGATATGTATATTGTATATCCTATTCAAATTTCAAGTCAATCGGATGAAAAATGAGGATTTTAGAGATTTGAAAAAAGTGGTTGACCTTTGGTCTTTTGACCCCAAAAATATGTAGGATTTTGTCGGACCACGAACTCTACCATTTGGTAAAGTTTCGTGAAGATCGGTGTAAAATTGTGTCCTGAAGGCAAGTATGAGTGCGAAAAAAACCCAAAAAAAACCCAAAATTATTTTTTGCTTGTGAATCAACACTACGTATCGTGGGGTACGTACTGCATACGTGATACTTCTTCGTTCACTTCACCTTACCACATAGCTCCACACTACCGCGTCATAAAAAGACGTGTTAACTCCGTCTCTTTGCTGAATATGGAGGATGGAGGCATCTTCTTCTCATTTTTAAGTTTTATGGCATTTTCAGAGCTGCGAGGCTCGAAATCCACCATGTGCGCAGACATAATAGCAGTGAACAAAGGAGCCTTTAGGTAATTCATAATACTAGATGGATTTCCCGCTCTCTTTTTAAAATCTCAGAATCACCTTGCAGAGTCGGGAATGCTTCTGGGTCTAATGGCCGAAGATGTTTGGCAGATTCTACATGCCCAATCCCCACCTCTTTCATAATGTTATGAATTAAGGGTAAAGGAATATCTAGATCCAGGTAGATCTGCATAGGTAGGTGCTCGACTGTCGTGATAGGGAAACTCACCTGTAATAAGTTTTGTGTGTTTCCCGAATGTCGGATTAAGCTTGTATCTTTGTCCCCGTCACGAGGGGGCGGGGCATGCTAATTAGTACAGGGATTATGGGTAAAATTCCCTTGTGTGTCGTTCCCTCTGTGAGCAACCCAGTGTCCCATGTGGCCATACATCCTGTAGACACTTAGGCCCATTAGCGCACCACACATTAAATAATTCCCTCCGCCGCCACAATGACTTTGGAGGAGCCAACAGGCAGCAGCCAAGCAGTACGCCACCATGGACGACAAACATCGTGCCAGGCAGGCTGGAGCCACGCCCAGGAGAACATGTAATTGGTCGGGGAAGGGACAAAAAGCTTCCCCATGATTGGAGGGTAAGGAAGGTGGAAGGAAGCGGCACACTGATTGGCCACTGACCGTTGACACCTCAGCCAATCGGTGGGGAAGGCACGAACATTCGGCCAATCAGTGCGGAGGGGCAAAACCACTACTTAAAAGCAGGTCGCTGATTAGAGGGCAAGGGCCGGTGACATCAGAAAGTGGGAAAGACCACAAAATAAGCGAGGACTGGTTGGTGGAGGGAGAGGGCTGACGTCAGACCGCAAGTGACAAGACGACTCGCTGGCCGGCAATTTCTCTCTCCCTCTCTCGCTTTGGTTTCTGCCCTTCCCAGACCTTCCTTCTGCCCTTGCTTTTCGTTCCATTTGGACTTTTCTTCTTGTGCCATCTGCGAATTTGCCTGCTTGATGACGGACGTTGGAGCGCCGTCTATTCTCCTGGTGCGAGCGTATGAGCGAGGCTTGGAGCTACGAGCAAACGGGACCTCGCGTGCGGCCGACAAGCGGGCGAGCGATGCGTGCCGCTGAGCAGACGAGACCGGGGCGAGCGGGTGGCTCGGGGCCTAGCAAAGCGTGAACGAGGCGGACGGAGGCCTGCTTCGCGCCAACATCGGAGCCGGACGGAGCCTGACCGACATCACACACCCAGACAGATAAGACGCACCACAGAACACAACACGACGATTCTTTTATTTAATTCCTTCACCTGTGCTGTTGTTGAAGTGAGGTGTGCGGGATCCCGGTTTAAGAACCATAGTTATTTGTCGGCGCGTTTCATTGTTCTCGGGTTCCGCGTAATGAATCGATTATTTTTGTACATTTTACCATTGTATATGGTAGTACCATGGCTAAATTACTACCTATAGATAAAATAGGATTCTGTAATTGAATTCAAAGTTCCAAGTTTCTTTGCTAAGCCATACCCAACTCCATTAATGTTGGCATGAACGCTAGTTGTAATTCTTTTGTGTCTAACTTGTGCATGTTTGTAGGAGTAAAATGGATATGGAGAGGGAGGGAAGAAGGGCCAAAATGAGAATATTTGATGTAATGGATACAAACAACACAACAGGCATTTTAAGGCCATTTTCCCATTTCCCTTGCGGTCCCCATGGCAATCTTCTCCATTTTGCCCTATTTTCTACATCTCCCCTTGTTAACCCCCTTGCCCGCATTTCTTCTTCCACCACCTTTAGCCAAGTCTTTCTCGGTCTTCCCCGTCCTCGACTTCCTTCTACATTCATTTCCATCACTCTTCTCAACCAGTCACTTTCATCCTTCCTCAACACATGACCAAACCATCTCATCCTGTTTCTCTTCACAGCATCCATCACAGGCTCTATTCCCATTTCATCATTTGTCTTCCTCTCTCTCAACGATGCTCCACACATCCACCGAACCATTCGCATTTCCATCCATTCCAACCTTCGTTGCTGCTCTACGTTCATTACCCATGTCTTTTTTTTTTTTTTTTTGTTGTTGCAGATCGAGGCTCGTTAAAGAGCTAACATTTATCCCCCCCCCGCCTACCCCCCCCCCCCCCAAAAAAAATAAAACAGACAAACAAAATATAAAAAAGAGGGAGCAGTAGACAAGGTGGGGAGAGAAGGGGAAGCACACAAACACAACATTTGAGAGCAGGGGCATCAGGAGATGTGTGGGAGGGAAAGGGCTTGGGAGGAGGAGGAGGCGTGGGAAGGGGGAGGGGGGTGGGAGAAGTATAAAACACAAGGACACCAAGGACTTCCAGGAAAGAAGTTGGTATTTCAAAAAAGTGGATTTGGGGTGAAATTAGTGGGGGTAGAAAAGATCAAGGTTTTGGATGGGGGAAGATAAGAGATGGTGGTGAACAGCTGTTTTAAAGACCTGGAGGGAGGAGTGGGATTGAAGAGAGTGAGGGAGTTTGTTCCTCTCGCTTCCATAAATCATAACACTTCTCACACATGCAGCATACACCTTTCCCTTCAGCTTCAACGATACTCCCCTCCTCGTCAGCACGACACTCAGTTCCCGAAACTTCTTCCATGCACTTCTCACTATAGCAACTGTTGCCGAGTCTGATCCACCTTCTCCATTCAGCATGTCTCTGAGGTAGCAAAATGTTTTCACACCTTCCAGCTTCACACCATCTCCAAGATCCAACTCAACATTTCCTCCATCTGCAGCTCCCTCTGTGCACACCTTACACTTGAATGGAGCTGCCACACTGGTTAATGACCCTCTCAGACCACTACATTTTCGATGAACCCACTCAGCACACATTGTACATTGAATGGAGGTTCACTCCGACACCCAACCTGCACACAGCACACGGCCACTTCCCAGTTCTTTCCACCTCACCACTTGCCATCACCTTTGTCTTTCCGATATTCACCTTGAGACCTTTTGCCTCCGTACATTCCTTCCACTTGTTCATCTTCTCCTTCAGACCATCCATACTCTCCCCAATCAACACCAGCTCATCTGCATACAACAACTCCCACAGTAAACCCTCCTTTACATTCCGAGCCAGCACCTCCATCACAGCTACAAATAGTAGTGGACTTCGTACCGACCCCTGATGCACTCCCACCTTCACCTCAAACTCACCACTGTTCCTGTCCTTCGTCCTTACAGCTGTGCGCACTCTTTTTCAACTACTCTTCATTGCTTTTATCGCTTCCTCAACTTCCTTCTCAGTTATCTTCTCTCCCGGTCCTAAAACTGGGTTTTTTAAATACTGAATCGAGGCTCGTGAAAGAGCTGACAACCACGAGGGAAAGACAGCACAGGGGGACCACGAGGGAAAGACAGTACAGGGGGAAACATTCATTAAAACACATTCAACAAAAAGACATCCAGGAACACAGCACAGGGGGACCGCGAGGGAAAGACAGTACAGGGGGAAACATTCATTAAAACACATTCAACAAAAAGACATCCAGGAACACAGCACAGGGGGACCACGAGGGAAAGACAGTACAGGGGGAAACATTCATGAAAACACATTCAACAAAAAAACATCCAGGAACACAGCACAGGGGGACCACGAGGGAAAGACAGCACAGGGGGAAACATTCATTAAAACACATTCAACTAAAAGACATCCAGGAACACAGCACAGGGGGACCGTGAGGGAAAGACAGTACAGGGGGAAACATTCATTAAAACACATTCAACAAAAAGACATCCAGGAACACAGCTCAGGGGGACCACGAGTGAAAGACAGCACAGGGGGAAACATTCATTAAAACACATTCAACAAAAAGACATCCAGGAACACAGCACAGGGGGACTGCGAGGGAAAGACAGTACAGGGGGAAACATTCATTAAAACACATTCAACAAAAAGACATCCAGGAACACAGCACAGGGGGACCACGAGGGAAACACAGTACAGGGGGAAACATTCATTAAAACACATTCAACAAAAAAACATCCAGGAACACAGCACAGGGGGACCACGAGGGAAAGACAGCACAGGGGGAAACATTCATTAAAACACATTCAACAAAAAGACATCCAGGAACACAGCACAGGGGGACCGCGAGGGAAAGACAGTACAGGGGGAAACATTCATTAAAACACATTCAACAAAAAGACATCCAGGAACACAGCACAGGGGGACCACGAGGGAAAGACAGCACAGGGGGAAACATTCATTAAAACACATTCAACAAAAAGACATCCAGGAACGCAGCACAGGGGGACCACGAGGGAAAGACAGTACAGGGGGACCACGAGGGAAAGACAGTACAGGGGGAAACATTCATTAAAACACATTCAACAAAAAAACATCCAGGAACACAGCACAGGGGGACCACGAGGGATTGTTTATTGCACAGAAATCTCCAGCAACTGCTCTCTATGTTGTCTCTATGTTGCCATTTACTGTCTCTGTATTCTCTCTATGTTGTCTCTCTCTATGTCTCTGTATGGGTTACTCTCTATGTTGCCATTCCATTCATTCTCTGTATTCAACAGCATTTCCTTATATCTTTTCCATCTTCCTTTAATTCCATCTGGGTCCACAACGATTTGTCCCACTTCATGCTTCAACCAACTCACCCCCATCACATCACACCTCTCCTTCGCTATCTGCTTTGCAATCCTGAATACCGCTCTCTGACCCTCTTCTGAATCCAAGCGTTCTCCGAACATTTTCCTACATGCCTCCTGCGCCTTTGCTTCTTGGCTGCCTTATAACTTTCATGTCCTGCCTTTTTCTGCCCCCGTACCCTTCGCCTTCTGCCACTCCTTGAACTTCTTCCAACTTCTCGTCAATCCTCTTTCCAACTTCATCATCCCACCACCATGTTTCCGAGTGCCTCGGTGGTCCTTTTGTGCATCCACATACCTCACCAACGGCTCCCAACAGACTATCTTTCATTGACATCCAACCACTTTCAAGCTCAACCACATCATCCTCTACCCTACTCAGCCTCTCTTTTAATGCCTCCCTCATTGTCACCTCTTTCAACTTCCACACCTTCATTCTCGGTTGGTACTTTACCTGCCGAGCTCTCCTCGCATCTTTCACCCTTATGTCGCAGACAACCAAGTGGTGCTGTGAAACAGCCTCCTCCCCCGGGATCACCTTTGTGTCCTGGAGGTGCCCCCTATCTCGCCTACGCACCATCAGGTAGTCAACGGTTGTCGTTGACCCTCCTGACGTGTATGTAACAAGCTTATTATCCGCTTTCTGGAACTGAGTATTACAAATCAACAAATCAGCTCCATCAGCAAACTCCAAAATCCTTTCACCTTCTCCATTACTCACACCATATCCGTAACCCCCATGAACTCCCTCAAAACCATCTATACTCCTTCCCACATGTCCATTTAGGTCTCCTCCTACCACAACAACTTCCTCATCTTTCACGTTTTCCATCAGCTTCTCTATCGCACACCAGAACTTGTCCTTCTCTTCATCGCTCCGACCGACCTGCGGAGCATATCCCGAGATGACGTTCACCAAGAGCTTTCCAATCATCATTCTCACCATCATCAACCTTTCACTCACTCTAGTCACACTCACCACACTGTCTACAAACTCCTCAGAAAACAGCACACCAACACCATTCACGCCTTCCGGGCACCCTTGCCACACAAACTTGTATTTCTGTCCCTGCCTACCCTTCAGCATTCTCACACCACTTCCCTTCCATCTCATCTCCTGCACACAACATATATCCACTCTTCTTCTGACCAATACTTCCACCACTTCTCCTGATCTCCCTGTCATTGTCACTACAATCCATGTCCCAAACCTCAGAAACCGATCTCCACGTCGGGCATCAGACGTTTCGTCGTCATAAATTGAGTGATTTCCACCCTTGCTTCGATCGGGTTCCCTACCTTGAGTTTTGACGAGAGGGAGTGGGGTCCCCCACGGGGTACTTCGGGCTGTACCCTGCCCATATGTAGTTGTAATTGTCATGGTTCTCTCTTTGAGGCAATGTTTTATGGCTGGATGCCCTTCCTGACGCCAACCCTTTTAGTCGCCTCTTACGACACGCAGGGATACGGTGTACCTATTCTAAACCGGGGTACACACCACGACGTGTGACATGGATGGTTGGGTAATTTTATGAATAATTTAATGGGTAATTTAAATTAATGGATAATTTTATTTTTTTCATGGGTTAGTAATTTTATCATTAATTTAAAAAATAAAATGTCTATATAAATTGTCCCTAAATTTTATACAAAGCAATCCTGAATTTTGTTCTATTTCCAACACCTTTTTCAGATGGAGTAATTTCGGTGTTGTGGACAATCAATGGATGTGCAAAGTCCAAAAAAAAGAGTCGGATTATTAGAGTTTAGAGTAATTCATTAATCAAACAAAATACCATTTTTAACTCCGCCACCTAAGGTGGACGGAGATTATGTTTTCACACCTGTCTGTTGTCTGTCTGTGAACAAGATATCTCAAAATATTGTGGACTGATTCGGACTGAATTTGGTGGAGAGGTAATTAATGTATGTGACAAGAACGAAATGATAAGATTTTGGTGAAGATCCATTACCGAATCTGGACACGAGAATTTAAAAAAGTGATTCTTCACCATTGAGAGATAGGGCAAAAAACGATATATAGCATGATGTCTTAAAATGTCGTGGGTGGATTCAGACAAAACCTGGTGGACAGGTTGGGTGTGTGACAAGGATGAATCGATTCGATTTTGGTGAAGATCTGAGTATGGATCCAGATACAAGAATTAAAAAATTATTAAGTGATTCTTTACCATCGAGTGATGGGGCCATAAACGATATATAGCATGATATCTCAAAAAGTTGTGGACGACTTATAGACAAAGCTGGGGGATGAGTTGGTTAGATTATGGTTGAGGTCTGGATCCAGATCCGACCTATCAGTGGGATACAAAAAGGAAAACTGTTCAGCCTGATGGAGGTATGCTCTCTCTACCAAGTTCTGGTTTTCCACTTGAATATGTCTACTCTATGCAAACTCGACTGAAATGATCATCTTGTGCAACCCTTAAAATTACAAGGAAGCAATTTTTTAGAGATGAACATTGAGTCTGTTGACTATGACAACTTGCATTATTTTCCTTATTACCTGATAATTAACTATTTATCTACCGATGCATGTGAGTACATGTCCAGAGAAATTTGCATATCATTATTGTCTCCGCCATCTGTGATGGACGGAGGTTATGTTTTCACCCCTGTGTTTTTTTGTGTCCAGGATATCTCAAAAGGTTGTAGACCGATTCAGGCAAAACTTGGTGGACTGGTTGGGTGTGTGACCAGAACGAACAGATTTCATTTTGGTGAAGATCTGAATATGGATTCAGATACGAGTGTTTTTTGAATTTTTAAGTGATTCTTCACCATTGAGAGATGGGTCGAAAACAATATATAACATGATATTTCAAAAAGTTATGGACGAGTTATGACAAAACTAGGTTGATGAAATGGCTAGGTGACAAGAACAAGCCAATTCGATTTTGGTTCAGGTCCGAATCCAGATCCGGCCTATCAGTGGGATACAAAACATAAACTGTTCAACCTCTTGGAGGTATTTTCTGTGTACGTGAGGGGGGTGGGTAGGAGGGGTGATACGCAAATTCTCTATGTATATGTGTATCGTGTAGTGCCCTCTCCAGATGGGAAAGGATATTACAAATCCTCAAATTTTACAGTACAGTCTTCCTGTCCACAGGTTTTCAGGTGCAGTGAGGTGTTTTGAATTATAAGCAGTAGGCATGCTTTTGCTTCATGCATGTAATGCGGGTTTTTTTTTCTTCTTTTTTTCGGGAGCAATTGAGGGAGCTGTCAGTTGCCTATACACTGCCCAAATAAAGGTATGTGTCATAAGAATGTGTTTCATGCTTGGAACAAGATCGCCCAGTTACTTTAGGGGGGTTATGGCTTTGGCTCATTACCAAAGCTAGTCCTGCATAATGTATCTAACATCTATCTAAGAGAGTCTGCCTGGATTATCACTTATTGTGAGGACTGCATGCACCGTTTCGTTGTTATTTGAAGGGACAAAGTAGATCGTTGTACATCAACTGCCACTTATGGTCCCATTCTAGCTTTTCGATGCACCACAGTATTCTTGCTGAAGTGCTGAGCAATCTGTGTGTGAGAGAGAGAGAGAAGAGAGAAGAGAGAAGAGAGAAGAGAGAAGAGAGAAAAAACAGACAGTAAACGTCAGTAGATGGTCTTCAGGAATGTCCTGTAGCCCATACTGCCTCATTCATGGTGCAGTGGTCATTATCTCTCATGGAGATCTGTATTAATGGGAATTTAAAAAAGTTGTTTTAATGTATTGTTACGCCACTGTACATGTTGCATCTTTGCCATCGCATTGCCACGCACCCATCTTGAGCTGGTCATGGATTTAAAGTAATTTGACACATTGTGCTACTACCTATTTGGTTGAAATATTGGATGGATTCACAATCAATTGCTTAAGTTATGTTGTCACTGGAGATGTTCCTCAATCCACACTTAGCCTTTTAGGGCCCATCAATTCCAACAACACCATGGCATAGTTGTTACATTCTGCAGTAAGTGCAGAAAACCACCGGTGGGATGGACGGACAGACGGAGAGCAAACCTATGGTCATCTCTGGTTAGGGTCTAATAATCCTGAGCGGCCTGCTTCCCAAAACTAGTTAATGATGATGCCTTGTACAAACTTGCTCACGTATTGATAAACACATCATGTGTACATTATTTCACAAAAGTATTGTAACTGCACAGAAATATTCTGGGTTTCTATTAATTCACAACCGTTTATTCAATTTCTACGGCGGTAGAAGTACCTTTGGTAACTGCTTGAACCAGTCAGTCCATACTGACACTTTGTACCAACTTTTGGTAGATTTGAGGCACATAGATTTGATTTGAGGCACATAGGCATAGTACAAGATTTTTCATCTGATGGTTCTTCTGGCTTGATCTGCTAATTTTGGCCTGCCTGTCAGAGTTTCAACATTGACATGACTTGTCTTGCATTTATTAAGGACATTGCCCAAAGTTGACTTGGGAGTCATGGTTATGCTCAATGTGACGTTGATGCTGCCAAACCTCTGGCATCTGATAACCACTTCGCGCTGAAGGTTCCCTGGTTCAGTTATTTATGATGTGGCCTCTTGATTGCAATTTAGTTTCAATACCTGTTGCACACCTTTATAAATGCATGCTTCTTTGCAGTATGGGAAAGATGTGCAGGTGGGGAGAGTTTGTTTCACGTTTGGCTGTACTGCCGCAATACTTTTAGTCATACAATATACTGTAACGGATATGAGAAGTGTAACGAATTTGAGAAGTGTAACAATTTTGAGAAAGTGTAACGAATGTGAAAAGTATGGTTTTGTTGTGTGTAACTGACCCTCGTAATGTAAAGAATGGTCGCAGCTCGTCCTCTTAGTTAATTCCATAAACCTACACACAGGACACGATATATCCTTTTAAATAGTTAGTCCCTTATTCTCTGTGTAGGCTAAGGATGTGTTTCCCACTAGTTTGACTCTTCATTGCACCGAATTAAATAAAAGTAGGCCCTCCGACGCCCCATGGCAGCTTCCAAGTGCCAGGTTCGCCACTTTGCTGCAATTGCCTCTTTAGGCACTTTGCTGCATTTTCATCTGCCGTCCACTTTGCTGCATTTGACTCCATTACGCACGAGGTAACGCCGAAGAAGAAAGGCGGGTCTCCACCTCGTCATAGAGGGGAGGAGTAAGTCGGCCCCGCTCATCCAACCCAGAACAAGGGGTTTGGCTTGAGAGGGCGGAGAGAGAACGTTTGGGGAAGGTTCGAAAAGGGTGAAGGGCGGGGCCTATATAACCCGCCGCGGGACGCTCCCAAGAGATACGAGATGAGCTGAGAGGAGAGATGAGCTTTGCCGGAGATCTGAGATGAGCTTTTAAGGAGATGCGCTGGAGACGAGCAGGTGTGACCGAGCCGCCGTGAAACGTGCCGCGCTGCAGGAAAAGCGGACCGGAGCAACGCAAGGAGCGCACGAGGCAGCAGTACAGAGAAAGGAACTTCGCCCGCGCAGTTTGGGACCAAAGCTCGGCTTCTTGACGGCGGTGCCTTCTGGCCCGACCGTGCCCAGTACCCGCTGAACCTTCCTTGCCTCTAAAAGCCACCCATCTCCAAGCCATTCCTTCCTGCCTGCATTTCCCCGTGTAAGTGTGATCGTCCGTCTGTCTTTAACGTTGTCCTGGGGTTTATTAATTAAGCTTGTATAGGTAAGCTAAAGATTTCACTGTGTGCCTGCTCCTTCCATTTTCTGTATATAACCAACTGCTCTCTTTGCTTTGGCTTGTGAAAACAATTAATAAAACCTGTTATTCCTCCGTACGTCTCCTTCTTCTTCCTCTTTACATTCGGTCGCTTTAGAGGTTTCAATATTGAATAGCTGTGGTGCGATACGGCCAACGTCTGGGTGAATCGGGTGAATCGGGGAAACTGTTAGGTCGCGGTGCCTTCGCTCGGCAAACAACATCCTTAACCGCGAACCGTAACGATACATTTGTGTCTTAGTTTCCATAAACCATCCTCGAATGTCTCCCTTCTTGCTATCTGTCCCACGTTGTATGTGGTCACAGTATAATTACCTCCGCCACCAAAGGTGGGCGCAGGTTATGTTTTCACCCCTGTCTTTTTGTCTGTTGGTGAACAGGATAGCTCAAAAAGCTGTGGATGGATTTGGAGGAAATTTGGTGGGCAGTTTGGGTTTGTGAGGACGAAATGATTAGATTTTGGTGAAGATCTGGATCCAGTTACTATAATGTTTTAAGTGCTTCTTCACCAAAGATAGGGCCGAAAACGATATCTAGCAGGATATCTGAAATATTTTTGGATTTGGAAATATTTTTGGATTTTTGGAAATATTTTTGGATTTTTGGAGGGATTCTGCCGAAACTTGGTGGAGATGTTGGGTGTGTCATGAGGAAGAATTGAATCAATTTTGATGAAGATTCGGATCTGGATATGAGGATTTTAAAATTTTGCTGGTTCTTCACCATTGAGTGATATGGCCAAAAACAATAGCATATTTCCAAAAGTTGTGCACAAGTTTTGACAACTTGTTGGACGAGTTGCTTAGGCATTAAGAACAAGCCGATTGGATTGTGGTTCAGGTCTGCATCCAGATCTGGCCTATCAGTGGGATACAAAATGGAAACTGCTCAGTCTGGCGGAGGTATATGCGCTCTACCGAGTTCTGTTCTCGTTTGTGTATGTTACAGCTGATGGTACCACAAGCATAAAATTTTCATCTTTTTCCATGGGTTAGAAAATGTCAGTCAGAAAACCAACTTCAAGTTAGAAAATCACTCCAAAGTTTAGATATTGTTTATCATCCTTTGGAATGGGACAATTTTTTCTGTAATTAATATTATATGTAGTTGTCTCGTCTCAGTTTGATTTTCAAAATAAGATGATTCAACTGCTTGTCATTCTGGTGCTTTGGAGCATTTATGGATATAAATTAAGCAGCTGTCCCATCTGCTGGTATCGCTCTCTTGTGGATAGATATTGGGTCCTGTGGTTCTTTTTTTTTAAATTATAGAACATTGTGTATCTACTGGAAACAGCTCAACTTGGGAGAATTGCCATTTTGTTTTGGTATTGTCAACAAAAGCGGTCAGCTTAGAATCCCAACCGAGCTATAAACTGCCGTTTTGGTATTTCACTGGCAGGGTGATTCATCTATGTGTGCCGTCCCATGGCTGTACGTTAAGCGGGCGTCCCGTCTGCCAACATTAGTTGGTGGACATTAAAGACCTCACGGTATCCTTTATGAAGAATAAGTGAGCTGTCGCAGGTACCATGACCAAATCACAAATTCCTGCCGTAACCATAGTCAAACATCAGGTCAGCCAGTTTGTGAAAGACTTGGGCCAAAAAAAACAAATTGTGATGCCATCCCCACAGGAACGTGGGAATAATTGTGGCCGTTAAAGAAAGAAGAAGATTGTCAGGATTAATACCTGGCTGGTTTTTACATTATGGTACTAGTCCACACATTCGATGCACTCTGGAACACTCGAGATCGAGGCACTGAAATACCAATTTATGAAAAGACAATGCCACCCAAAGCTGGGTGTAGGAGGAACAAGGAACATGCAGGAAATTGCATTTGAGGTTGAAAAAGAAATTAGAAAGGTTGTGATAGGACGTGGAAAGGCATCTCGCTTTTTCTTGCACTGTCAAGAGAACTCCAGAAATGTTCAAACTGTCTTCTGAGAATCTTGGCACCTGTTCCGAGCCATCAGCTCTCTTGCTTTTGGCCTAGGCTTACTAATGAAGGATATCACATGTGCATTAACGTTCCTCGCTCCGCACGCCATCCACTTTCGGGTAACTGTGGTGTCATTTTAAACAAAGAAAATGTTATGCGTTAATTTTTTTCCAGTAATTTGCTGTGATTACCTCTTATGGCATTTTTCTGTTTTCTCCATGTACGTTTGAGTGCCATTCCATCCGATGTGAGGAAGAGGTAACAGATTTTCAACCGTTTGTATGTTCATTCTTTTCATTGGCATGAGATGTTGCCTTTTGAAAAATTGTGAATATTTCTTCATGATTTGGATAATCAGGCTTTGCGAAAAACAGCCCACATAACAATGATCTGTTGAATTGTATATCGCATTCTTTCATCTTCCTATCAACAACTTGTGTCGTGTTTGAAATAAGGATATCTTGTATGAACGCACACTCACCTCTGAGCTGTCTTTCCTGCGTTTGAATGTCAACCCACCTATATACTGGCATCCTGGTGATTCGCATGCGGGGCAATTCAGCGATGTGTGCGTCATCCTTGGGAAGGACGTTAATGCCGGAGGACCTGTCTGGCAACGTTGGTCGGCGATAAAGATCCCACGGTCTTTCGTGAAAAGTCCCATGAGGCTTGCTCTTGTAGAGAAAAGAGAGAGAGAGAGACAGAAAGAGAGAGATAAAAAGAAAGAGAGAGAGAAAGAGAGAGAGAAAAAGAAAGAGAGAAAAAGAAAGAGAGAGAGAGAAAAAGAAAGAGAGAGAAAGAGAGAAAAAGAAAGAAAGAGAGAGAGATAGAGATAGAGATAGAGAGAGAAAAAGAAAGAGAGAGAGAGAGAAAAAGAAAGAGAGAGAGAGAAAAAGAAAGAGAGAGAGAGAAAAAGAAAGAGAGAGAGAGAAAAAGAAAGAGAGAGAGAGAGAAAAAGAAAGAGAGAGAGAGAGAAAAAGAAAGAGAGAGAGAGAAAAAGAAAGAGAGAGAGAGAGAAAAAGAAAGAGAGAGAGAGAAAAAGAAAGAGAGAGAAAAAGAAAGAAAGAGAGAGAGAGAGAGAGAGAGAGAGAGAGAGAGAGAGAGAGAGAGAGAGAGAGAGAGAGAGAGAGAGAGAGAGAGAGAGAGAGAGGAAGAGAGAGAGAGAAAAAGAAAGAGAGAGAGAGAAAAAGAAAGAGAGAGAGAGAAAAAGAAAGAGAGAAAGAAAGAGAGAAAGAGAGAAAGAGAGAGAGAAAAAGAAAGAAAGAGAAAGAGAAAGAGAGAACGCCAGAACAGAAGTGGCCAAGTTATCACCGGTATCCTAAACAAATTGCAAATTCCTGCCCTAACTACTGCTGGGAAGGCAACGACAAACCATCGAGTATAACCCTTACTGAGAGACTGTTTTAACAGCACTGGCACACTGAAGAATACATGGTGTATCCACCATATAAAACACAGTCAGTTTGTGTGATTGCACAGATGTTGTCTGTCCCCCTTCATAAGGATAGGTTTTAAAGGCCAATCTTTTAACACGAATGAGCTGTGCTCGAGCACTATGGTCTATTTTGAGGATAAAACAAACATTTTCCATAAAAGAGTCATAATATGTCTCTGAAGGAGCTGCGCTCCAGCGCGAGTCGAAAGAATTGACGCGACCAAAGACGGAATTCGTCCGAGTTGCTTTATTGAAACAAAACAGCTCAGGTATTCTGACAAGCCCGTTTATCGGGCAGCAATATATATACACATTTATGCCGGGGCGTTTTCCCGGGAAAACCGAGACCGGGCATGCCCGGGTGTCAAGGGCGAGTCCTGGAAAGGCGAGTCTGGACATGCCCGGGCGTCCTGGACGCGGCCTGGCAAGTCGAGGCTGGGCGAGCCCTGGAAAGGCGAGAGCGGGCATGCCCGGACGCTCTGGGCGAGCCCTGGAAAGGCGAGTCTGGACATGCCCGGGCGTCCTGGACGCGGCCTGGCAAGTCGAGGCTGGGCGTGCCCGGGCGCTCTGGGCGAGCCCTGGAAAGGCGAGAGCGGGCATGCCCGGGAAAGACGAGACCGGGCGTGCCCGGGAGGTTCGGGCGTGCCCGGGAACAGTGAGTCAGGGCATGCCCAGGAGAGGCGCGTCTGGGCCCGTCCGGACGAGCCCGGCATGGCGATCGCGCCCTGGCCTTGTCCTGGCAGGTGCAAGGCGATTGTGTACATTCAGCGGGAACCGCTACATCTCTGCTATTGGAATTGTAGACAGTGGCTTGAAAACCAAGCCTCAAGGGTGGTGTACAGAAGCTTTAAAAAATAAAATTTAAAAAAGGAGCAGGGAGGTGGAATTTGCTACGCGTGATGTGCAACATGCGCAGAGTAAAACGAGTGTTCATTTACATCCGTATGATGTCTAATAAATAAAGATATAAGCACACCTGGCACTAGGCCGAGGCTTCTGACTTTGGCACGCTCACGAGGCTGCACCGTCGAAGAAACTGTTTCAACCCGTCATTTTTGACTGGCTTCTTACTAGTTGATAAGGATGATAGTCCCAAATGCTCAAAATCTTTTAGTTATGTCAAAATTGGTTTGAAGTGAAGCAGAAATTACACTATTTGATAATTATGGAATTCATACTAAAACACACAATTTGGTGTCTGTCTGACTGATTTTTAATCGCAATACATTCGATCGTTACTTATCCAATCTCAACCAAACTTGACAGGATGACTAAGGGTTACACAATGAAGGTTGTAGCGATTTAACTTCTTCCCCACCCCAAGAAGGTTTTCCCCTCCCAAGGGGGTTGCGTGTTGAGGTGTATATCTGTTAAGATAGCTTTATCGTGCCGTTTTTCCAATACCGTTTCTAATAACAAAAGTAACAACACCAATGTTAATAGCATAATATTAATGTTATTACAAAATAATATTAATATACTAATAATATCCCCTCTTCCAAAGGTGTTTTTCCTCCTTGGATAAATGCCGTGTTAACAAATGGTGAAGCACGGTCTAATTTTTTTCAATGACCTGACCGAACATACGTAATAGTAATAATAATTGTCACTAATTATAATAAGGATAATAACATGACCCCCTGCCGCTCCCGTAGTAAAGTGCATTTAAGCAACTTCTTTGCTTTTTTTTCGTGAGCAAGATATTTCTGCTTCTGGCATTTATTCTACAAAATAATTATTTAAAGATTAGGTTATTGCTTACAATTCGACAATCTTCTTCAAATGAGGATGTGTAATGTAAATAAACAAACAAACAATAATACAAGTCCTCATCAAGGACAAAGACAACAACCACACCTTAAAATGGGACGTGTAGACATTATATTTAAATAAACAAATCATCATGTACCATGCCCTCATTGCGGTTACTCGCCTACAATCTTGGTTGGGTCGCCACTCCAACTCAAGCCGAGTCAGGGCAGGAAATTGTAATTTGTTCATGGTGCCGGGATAGCTCGACTCCTCTTCACGAAGGACACCTTGGGATCTTTAACGTCCACCTACTAATGCCGACACACTGGATGCTCATGGATGCTCAATTTAGCATCAATGGGAGGGACGACACACACACTGATGAATCACCAATTCCTATGAAACAATGGGATGACAATTTATAGCTGAGTCAGGATTCAAACCGAAGTTAGACAGCTAAGAGGTGAGTGTGCATACCTCAAGCCACCCTGCCAGAACAAACAAAGAAACAAGTACAGATACATTCAAAGTACACCGCCCCCATGCCAAATAATGAAATATCCTCCAGCGCGGCTGCCGGGGCGCCTCAGGCGCCCGGCAATACCACCGTACAGCTCAGAGACTGTATTTGGAGGGAGAGGTGTACAATAATTGATTGATTAATTGCATAATTAAAATCAATAAAACATTCTCATAAAATATTTTCTTCATCAATTGGCTAATAGCATAACTAAACCACTAGTGGTTCATCCGAAGATGTAACTTTTCGGAATTTAATTAGATACGTCATTAATAAAAAATTAAATAATTAATTTATTAATCAATAAATAATTAATCAATAAATCAAAAATACCCTTTACAGACAAATCACTTGGTCATTGTCATGTCCAAATATCAGCTTCCTATCTCAAAAGGTGCCTGAGATATTGTCCAGATGAGAAAGAAAATAAATAAATGATTAATAATGAAAATAAATAAATAATAATGGTAAAAAAAATAAAAATGAATCAATTGCCTAATAGAACACATAAACCACCACCATTTTATCCGAATCTGTAACTTAAAAAAAAAAATTTTTTAGTCATTAATCGAATAATTAATCGATTAATTGATTAATCAATAAATCCAAAATAGACTTGACAGCCAAATCACTTGGTTATTGGCATGTCCAAATATCAGCTTCCTAACTCAAAAGTTGCCTGAGATAATGGCCAGAAGAGAATGGAAATGTGTCAGTACTTAATTAATAATAATAATAATAATAATAATTCATTTATTTTGTATAGCGCTTTTCAAGAAGCCCAAAGGCGCTTTGACAGAGTGGAAAACATAATGCATAACAATACATGAAAACAACAATTGCAAAAAGACAAGAATCAATAGGGAAATATTTAAAGCAAAAGGAGGGAGAAGGAGAAGCGATAGTCAGGGGTTAAATGCTGTGGGTTGAATGTTGAATGCAGTGTTGAACAGGTGGGTCTTTAGTGATGTTTTGAATGTGGTGAGTGAGGAGGAGTCTCTGATGGTGTGAGGTAGTGAGTTCCAGAGGGTGGGAGCAGTGATGGAGAAGGCCCTGTCCCCCCAGGATCTGAATTTGGTCCAGATGGAGGGGGTCAGGAGGTTGGTACCAGCAGAGCGGAGGTTGCGGGTGGAAGTGTGTCTGGAGAGGAGGTCAGCCAGGTAGGATGGGGCCAGGTTATGGAGGGCTTTGTATGTCAAGAGGAGGATTTTGTAATGGATTCTCTGGGGGATGGGGAGCCAGTGAAGCTTGTAAAGGATGGGGGTGATGTGGCCACGGGTCCGGGAATGGGTGAGTAGACGGGCAGCAGAGTTCTGAATGTATTGAAGTTTATTGGTGATTTTTGAGGGTGAACCATAGAGGAGGCTATTGCAGTAGTCCAGACGGGAGGTGATGAAGGCGTGGATGAGGGTTTCTGCAGCCGTGGAGGAGAGGGATGAGCGGAGACGGGCAATGTTTTTCAGGTGAAAGAAGGCTGACTTTGTGATCTGTTTAGTGTATTTGTCGAAGGAGAGGGTTTGGTCAAAGATGACGCCAAGATTCCGGATGTGAGGGGAGGTGGATACTGGGATACCGTCGATGTTGAGGGCAAAGTTATGGGTGCATTTTGTGAGCGTTTTTTGGGCCAATGATGATTATTTCAGATTTATCACAGTTAAGCTTGAGGAAGTTGATTTGAAGCCAGGATTTTATTTCAGTGATGCAGTTTGTCAGGATAGAGTGGGTGTCGGTGGAGACGGACTTGGTGGAGATGAAAAGCTGGATGTCATCGGCGAAGCAGTGGAATTGGAGACCATGACGGCGGATTAAGTTACCGAGGGGGGACAGGTAAAGGATGAAGAGGAGGGGGCCAAGAACTGAACCTTGGGGGACACCTTGGGGGAGGGGAGCAGTGGGGGATTTGCAGTTATTGATGGAAATGAACTGGCGTCTGTCAGAGAGGTATGATTTAATCCAAGAGAGGGCAGTGCCGGTAACGTTAAAGGTGGATTCAAGTCGGGTGAGGAGGATGGTGTGATCGATGGTGTCAAAGGCAGCGCTGAGGTCGAGGAGGATGAGAATGTTGAGGTTGCCAGCGTCAGAGGAGAGGAGAAGGTCATTGGTGATTTTGAGGAGCGCAGTTTCAGTACTGTGGTTGGAGCGGAATCCGGATTGGAATGTTTCATACAGGTTATTGGCAGAGAGGTGATGTTTGAGTTGAGTGGCTACAGCGCGTTCCAAAACTTTTGACAGAAAGGGTAGGTTGGAGATGGGTCTGAAGTTGTTTAGGGTGTCAGGGTTTAGACCAGGTTTTTTTAGAATGGGGGTAACAGCAGCAATTTTGAGGGAAGGTGGGACGATGCCTGTAGACAGGGAGGAGTTTATTGTTGCAATGATAAGTGGAGAGAGGGCAGGGAGGGAGGCCTTGACAAAGCTGGAGGGGATGGGGTCAAGAGTGCAGGTGGCAGTTTTCATTCCTATGAGGAGTTCAGAGAGGTCAGTAGGGGAGATTGGGGAGAACTGAGACAGGGGATGGCAGGACAAGGGGGGGCAGGTGGTTGGAGGGGGAGTGGGTGCGGCGGTGGTCAAGCTGTTGTAGATGTTGTCAATTTTGCGTTGGAAGAAAGAGAGGAAGGAGATGCAGTTGTCTACTGTGAATGACTGGGTGGTGGTGTTCAGGGGGCGGAGGAGTTTGTTTATTGTCGAGAAGAGTGCTTTTGCCTTTCTGGAGCCAGAGTGGATAATTTGAGAGTAGTAGGCGGAGCGGGCGCGGGAGAGGGCATCTTTGTAGTGTTGTAGGTGGTCCTTGTAGGCTTGGGAGTGAACTGTGAGACCTGTTTTATTGCGGAGTCTTTCAAGTTGGCGAGCACGAGTTTTCATCAGGCGGAGTTCAGGGGTAAACCAGGGAGCAGAATGGGTGAAAGAAACCGTTTTGGTTTTTACAGGCGCAAGCTGGTCAAGGCAGGAGAGAGTGTGGTTGTAGTAGTGAGTGAGGTCGGAAGGGGTGTGGAGGTCAACGAAGGGAGAAGTGGACATTTTTTCAGAGAGGGTGGATGAGAATGAGGTTAATAATTAATTAATGATTATTAATAATTAATTAATTAACAGAATTAAAATTAATCGCTAATAATTAAATAACTAATCGATTAATTGATTAATCAAAAAACAAAAAAGAGCGTTTTTGACAAAGTACTTGCTCACTATTGTGCCGAAATTACAGCTTCCTAGCTCAAAGGATGGCTGAGATATCACCCGGACAAACAAACGAGAGCAAGAAAACAAACAAGAAAACAACCAGAGTGAAAACTGAGTACGGTACTCCCTTTCAGCGTGCGTCATTGTCGAGCCCCCTTCAGTGCCCGGCAATGACGGTATGCAGCGCCTGGAGATGGCATAAGAAAGGTGCGGTGTACAATAAACTAAAATGGCAATCGGTAGAGAGCATACCTCCGCCATGTTGAACAGTTTTCATTTTGTATCCCACTGATGGGCTAGATCTGGATTCGGACCTGAACCAAACTCAAATCGGCTTATTCTCATCACCTACCCAACTCATCCACAACATTTTTCAAATATCACCGGATATTGGCCCCATCTCTCAATGGTGAAGAATCACTGAGAAAAAAGAAATAATTCTCAGATCTGTATCCGGATTTTCCTAAAACTCGAATCAATTCCTCTTTGTCACACACCCAACATGTCCACCAAGTTTGGTTTGACTCCGTCCATAAGCTTTTCAGATATCCTGTTCACAGACAAACAGACCGGGGTGAAAACGTCATTTTGCTCAGTAAATTTTGGGCTAACATGTATGCACAATCCAAGCTCTGCCACTGTCGAGCATTTTAATGCTATAGATTTGTCTTCCTGTTTTATTATAAACATTAAGTGTGTTTGGTTCTTTTCTACCAATGCTGCATTAAAATATACATATAATGGGGAAACTCAGCCCTGTCCCACAGAACGTCCTCCTTTGTGATAAGCAATCAGCTATACAGCACATCCAGTATTATCTGTATAAAATAATTGTATCTGTGTCATTTTATCTCCTCTCTCTATCTCTCTCAATTCTTCGCATACCATCACCAATCTTTGTAGGTAATTAACGTCTTACAATTCTGCTTACGCAATCCAAATTTACTTCCAACGTCTTTTGTTTCATTCCAAAGTATCAGTGTCGGACTTTGACAAAATCACAAGCTGGACAAATACTTGGAATATGTCTCTTAATCCTCATAAATCTCGCACTCTCACTCTCTCCCTCCCTTTCTATCTCCGAAAGGACTATCTGGCAAACCCTCCCATCGACTTTCTAAACAATTCTCTGCTTTGTCACTCAGCCCCACCTCATTCCTACCCCCCCCCCCCCCCCACACCCCTCCTCAGGTTTCTGCAGGGTGCACGTGGTCCACCAGCAACCCCCTTCTGGTGAAACCTCCAATATGCAGGATCACTGCTCACCTCCACTCATTCATTCCTTTTCTTTCCAACCTGTGGAGCCAATTTCCACATTTTCTTCGATCTCATTCTTCCCCCCAGCTTTGCCGGACAGCTGTTCACCACCATCTCAGATGGTGTTGAACGTGTTACAATTATCTACCATCTCAGATGGTGGTGAATATGTTGTTGAGAACACTTGGAAGGAAGGACGAGATTGAACAGACTGAGGAAGTTGGTTCGACAGGTGAGACAAAAGAGGAAAAAAACTGGTGCAGATGAGCACAGACATTGGATTTTGGGAGTTTAACAAGAAGAAGATTACTGGCAGACAGCGTGTGCCCTGCCGTAACCTGGGGAGGGGTAGGACAGAGCACGGAAAGGGCGCAGGGTGCAAAACCAGAAAGGAGGTGGTAGAAGAGACCACCGACCTGTCTGCCATGTCAAAGTGATTGGCCCAGAGACCAGGCTTCATCACGGGTGATTCCAATGATATTGAAGGCCTTGATTCACATGACATCTAGCTGAGGCAGGGGTGCCTGCTCAGAAGGGAGGTCAGTACTCCATCAAGCTGCGGACAGCCTTGTAAGTGGACAGTTCAGTTGTGCTGAGGAAGGACTTTTCACAACGGAAGATGCCCAGTCGGCGAATGGCTTTGGAGGCCAAATTAGAAATGTGATTTGCCCAAGAGAGATAATGGCTTATGGTGAAAAGATTGAGTGAGTGAAGTTAAAGGGCTTTATTAAGGAAGTTGATGGGAGTGTTCACCAGACGGTCCTTTCGGAGAGAGAGAGAGAGTGAGATTTGTTTGGATTGAGAGACTTACTCCGTGTTTGACCAACCTGTGATTTTGTCAAGGTCTGAAGAGAGGGAACAGGCTGCAGCCTGCCTGTCTGAAAGATGAGGGATGTCACAGCAGAGGGTGAAGTCATCAGCGAAGAGATAAATAAAGAGGATTTGAGTGATCGGTGATGAAGTTCTGAGAGATCGGTGATGAAGTTTGTTTTATTTCCTTTTTTAGTTTTTCATTATCTAGCTCTCAAGCAGGTACACAAACAAATATTATCTTTAATTCCACAATTGTTGCTCCATATTCCCACCCTTAACCATGAGTGCCCATTAATTAATAGGCACCATTCACCTGTCGAGCTGTATTTGATTTTACGTAGTGCTTAATGGTTGTCCTTTTTGCCCTGCCAGGTGGTTAGTCCTTGCCATCTGCATGATCAGATTTGGCCTTAGCAAAGGGTCCAACAAGGGTCTGTATCGCAGTGTTGAGAAAATCCTGAAGATATTCCAAACCGTCGCTCTACTCGAGGTGGGATTCTGAAGAGAGAGTGTATTTTGCTTATTTATAATCGGAGACATAGAAGATCTCAAGCATTGTAGATGTTTTTGACCTTGTTCACCTCCCCCATCCCCATTTCCATACTTACAATATTTTCTTCATTTGTTTTGCAGGTGCTACACTGTGCTGTAGGTACGTTGTTCTAGCTTTAAGTTGGCTCATGCACTTTCAGATAAATATTCATGTTTGGTGTATCTGATGCTTGCAAAGCACAAAGTGAGCATTTATCACTGTAATGGATTTTGTTGCTATATTCTTCCTTGTTTATGGGTTATCCAGGTATCGTCCCTTCTTCGGTGCTCCTCACAGCTTTCCAGGTGTCTTCACGGGTCTTTCTCATTTGGGCGGTGGCAAGTAGTGTCCCAGATGTAAGTACTGCACCCATGTTAAGTAATCCAGTGGCATGACTTTGAGACATGCCAGAGTTCTGCCATCTTACTATAATTCACCAAATGTTCGTCCATCTGTCTGTCTGTCCGTCCGTCCGTTCGAAGATACCGCAAAATCGGCTGAACCGATCGCAACGATATTTTGGGTGGGTAATCCTGGGATCTCCTGGAGTAAAATAGGGTATATTGTTTTTCCAATTTCACCTTTGGCCTCCAGCATTTTCAGGTTTGGACTCCCGCATAACGTTATTTTCCCGGGTGCCACACAAAAGGCTGCACCGATCGCTGCACGGCTGCACCGATTGGACTCAGACCTTTTATAAGGACATGGGTTGAATCCCTGCTTGAGAGAATGCCAACCCCCTCCCTGCCATCACGATCATCTCTCCAACTCACAATCCCACGAGATATGCGGAAAGGACGAGATATGCGGAAAGGACACCCCAAAACCAATATCTTCTTTTTGATTCGTATATAAACATCATTAAAAGTAAATAATGACCTCGGCCAAAGTTCAAACGACATGAGTTCAATCTCAACATGAGAGAATTCCACATAGCTATTTGGGCGGTGTATACGCTAACAGATCGCTGTCTCCATCGATCTTTCCAAGACCGGAACACGTATCGGCTCAAAATCCTTTTAACTGTTGACTTGGTAGTTTTTACAATGAAGGAATCATTAACAATGTTGTTAAAAGTTTATTTTGTGATTAATTTGTGATTGGAGATATGTTGTTTGGAATTAAAAGAGATATCGAGTTCAAGTGAATGACGACATGACGTGATGGTTTCTACTTTCTAAACGTGAACTTCGTGGATCGCCATATGCAGATTCGCCACGTTCCCACGATCGATGTTTCTATACGTGAACGTACCCGTTTGTTTGCGAACGGGTACGTTTTTCATGGAAGTCCTTCACGAACTTGCTGTCCATGTCTGACGTGCGACAGAAGGTGCTACAGGAACGTGGAATTTATTGGTTTCATGCTTTAGCATTCGCCGTATCTGCATTGCCTGTTTGCTTCTGGCCTCCCACCCGTGCATAGCATGGGTACCTCACTAGTTTAACTAATTTCATTTTTTTTTGTCTCGGAATTGAACAACAGTATCGGATTGAATAGTCAAGTTTGTTTCTGCAATGTTGTTTTTGGGTAGTTTACTTTGAATAAGTTTACCATTTCCCTCCAGCTTTGTGGCCTACTTGTCTGATCTCTGTCGAGGCATAATGCTTTGCTAAACTACCAGTCACGTGCTTCTTCCTACTTTTCCCAGGTTCAGAACGAGTACAGTGTCCTGCTCTTCCTCACTGCCTGGACCATCACGGAAATTGTACGGTACTCTTTCTACACATTCAGCCTGCTCAACTTCCTGCCATACTTCATTAAATGGGCACGGTAGGATCTGTTTCTATTTTGCTTGCACGAAAATATTTTGGAGTTTGGGAGGAAAATAAGGCTTTTCCAGTCACCTGACGGAGACTCATTTTTACTTGCCCGCTAGAAATCTTTTTTTTAAGGGATGAGGTCAGTTTTTGCCACTTTTTAAAGGTTTATTTTGCCCTTTGCCACCTGCGACACCTCCGAAATGGCGGCCACAATGACGACTTGTTTGTCGTTGGTTATGGAGTTTAGATGGCACTTTCAGAGCAGAAAACTATTGAAAATGTGATGTAGTCAATGACTGTTTTAGAACTTTGTGACTGTGCACGGACAATTATTTTGTCCTGCGTCTGCCATACCTGACATCAACCTTGTATGTGGCATGCCCCAAACCCATTCTGGATTGTTGTGGATTGACATTAATGCAGGTTAATATATTTGGAATGTTTTGTCCTTTTACCATACAATTTTTTTCAATATGAAGATGACAAGGGGATATCTGAAGTCAGTCAGAGGGGATATCTGAAATGTAAAAATTGTTGTCGGGATCAGACGTTCTAATGCATTCTACAAAACAAACGAACACATCCTACCAGATAGTGCAGTAGAAATTGAAATGAAAATAGCCCAACCCAGACATTTTCGGTAATAACCGTTTTTTGGTGCTAAATGTTTTGTATGATTCTCATAAATTCGCACATGAGGAACCCTGTTTTTTATTAAGTCAAAGTATATGACCTGTTACAAAACTGTAAATAATGCGTTTTCCAGGCTTCGATGATAACGATTCACAAATGCTCCTATTTATGGTATAAAATGTTGTGAATACTTTATGATGAATATAAAACAATAAAATAAATAACTGTCACTCATTACTGGAACATATTGTTTAAAATATCATTATTAATCCCCTACCGGTGTACACCGGAGGGGACTATCGGTTCGCACGTCGTCCCTCCGTCCGTCAGTCCGTCATGCAAAGAACAGTTTTCCGGACTTTTTTTTCTAAACTCTTAATGCTAATGATTTCAAACGTGGTACATGGTTTCCTTATGATAAGTTACAGATCAAGTTCGAACTTCACGACGTTGCGATCATTTTTAACAAAGTTATGGCACTTTGTTTATTCTAGAGTTCTCCTCAAGCCGCACCGCGCGCCCTCAGCCTCGTCTCGCGAACGTCAACAGCGCAACACAGCACGCGCTTTCGGGAGGGGCGGAGCCAAGCCGAGCAACATATATATACACATCGATCATTGATCGTGAACCGGAAAATATAATAAATTACTGATATTTAGTGACTCGAAAGGTTCTTTATCAACAACTTATTTTCTCATGCTTCTGCTGACCTGTCTGCAAGGTGTATAAATTGAAGTCCCGAGTGCGAATCACAGGTGAGCCCGTCCTGAGGTAATTAGCGATTGGGAACGATTCAGAACCTGTGGGTAAATAACCCTTTGGTAATTTCCCCAACAGTTTTCTGGACGACAGACTGCCGGTAGGGGACATGTATTGCAGCGCAATACTCAGAATGCTTGTTTTATTAAAGATATGCAAAATTTTATCTAAATATTTTCGGGTATGTTTGTATAATAAGCATAAACACTCGTGGCCAAGGCAGTACATGGCATGACCTAAAAACTGTGCTAACTATGGAGGAACATGAATACAAAGTAGAGGATGGCTCAGTTGTACCTGTTATCACCGTCAAGGCCCCAGCATTCAGCACTACTGCTTGATGCTCGTGTAGGAGCAAACAACGCTTATGTACATCATGTAAGCATAGAAACGGCCGTAAAACCTGAGTTTTCACTGGGTTTTTATATTTCTGTGAGTTGTAACTTGAAAAAAAAAAATCGGTCTTTGGGGTTTTTTCCATTCGAGCAAATTTGCAACTAAAATTTACTTTTTAAGTGTTAGTTGTTAGGTTTGAAGATTATGAATGTTGCTGCCGTTTCTGCAGGTTGCAACTTGTAAAGTTACTTTTTTGCCATTCTTTTGAATTTTTAGGTACAGTTTCTTCATCGTGTTGTATCCACTTGGAGTTTCTGGAGAGCTGCTCTCAATCTACGCTGCATTGCCCTATGTCCACAAAACTGGACTTTATTCCATCTCACTCCCAAATGCTTACAATTGCTCCTTCGACTATTACATCTTCCTCATCATTGTGATGCTTTCTTACATACCAAGTAAGTTGTAACTTCCTTTGACAAAAAATATAAAGATTGTTGATTTATAGATTGGTGTTATGGTGCTTTCGGCAAAATAAGAATGCAGAGCAGTTGGCATTAGTCATTGGTTAAAGGATGAGGATAAATGATGAAGGCAACTCTGTTGCTGCAGTTGGACCAACACCTTTTCTTTGTGACCAGTTCTTTGGTCGTGCCTTTTTGCTATTACCTACCTTTAGGCCATTTTCTCTACCAACCTATTCACCAAAATATTTGTCAATTTGTGCCCCGATGTGCAACTTTCCCCATCTTAGAATGCATCATCCTGAAATTCTGCGACAAGGAGGCCAGTCTTTCCTTTTACAAGTTTGCGATGAAGAAATCGATGTTGTCTCAACATTGACAATCGAGCTCATTCTAAACCAAGCTTGCCAGTGCACTATAAACAGCACACATACCTCGACCAACTGGGAAAACATCTCCCACAAACCACAACTCTGCTCCTGCACTCAAATGACAAATTTTTTATGCTACAGCAACTATCCACATCCTCAATTCTATTTTAGAAATTTGCTTAAGATATACAACAAAATGTCAGTTTTAGGAAACATGCTGCGACTGTCCTGAAACTGGCGGTTTTCGTTATATTCTGTATAACTTGACTTCCATGAGTCTCTAATCATATCAAAAATTATTAGGAACTAGAATGACACTCATCGACTTCACGACTTCGACCAATTTGCCTCCACCCACATTATTACATCATTATACAATATACATACTTGTACCAAGTTTGATTTAAATCCATTCAGCTGTTCTCAAGTATCACATTTTTATCTGACATGACCTCTGACCTCAACAAAATCACCTCACTCCTCACCTTTGATGTCAAAATATAATCAGTTCATCTTGGCATCATAATATATACTTATTCCAAGTTTGGTCAAAATCACGTCAACAGTTCACAAGTTATAACAAACAATTTTTACTTAACACGACCTTTGACCTCTTGAACCCAAAATCTAATCTAGTCATCTTTTCATCATTTATACATACCTGTACCAAGTTTTACTAAGATCCCTTCAGCCGTTCTTAACTTATCGCAGTAACAAAATAATTGTAACCTAACATGTCCTCTGATTTTTGACCTCTTGACCCCAAAATCGAATCAGTTAATTTTTGCATCATAATATAGAATTATACCAAATTTTGTGAAATCCCATGACTGGTTCACAAGTTAGCTCGGTAACATAAGTTTTACCTGACGGGATGTCTGACATTTGACCTCTTGACCCCAAAATCCAATCAGTTGATCTTTACCTCATTATACATACTTGTTATTGTAAATTGATTATTTTCAATAACAAATATGTATAACGATGTGAGTATGTATAAAAAAAATTTTAATTGCAAAGTATTCTTCACCATTGAACCATGGGGACAAAAGCGATATATAACATGATGTTTCAAAAAGTTGTGGGCGACTTATGACAAAACGAGGTGGATGAGTTGGTTAGGCGACAATAACAACCCGATTAGATTTTGGTTCAGGTTCGAATCCAGATCCAACCCATCAGTGGGATACAAAACATGAACTGTTCAGCCTGGCGGAGGTATGCGGTCTACCGAGTGCCGTTCTAGTCAACTCTTGTGAGGCACACGGTCTGATCCTGCAATATTTCACAGTAAGGTGGAGAAGCATACAACTTGTAGGTATATATAAATATATCTGAATGCTTCAGAGATATGCTCCGATCTTCCTTCATGTTGGCAGTAACATTTTCTTCCTTGTTTCTCTTTCATCCAGTCTTTCCCCAGCTCTACTTGCACATGCTTGGCCAGCGGCGAAAAGTTATCGGAGGAGCAGCGAAGACAAAAGGGGAATAAAGTGCTCACACGGGAAAATCGGCCTCCTCCAACTGGAGTCATCATGGTGCTCTGAACCACTGCAGTGTGACGCATATGATTTGAGCATGGAATCCTTGGGTCGGAGAGCAAGATGCGGACTACGATTTAAGTGGCTTGATGGACAAAAAAAAAAAAAAAGTAGGCAATCATTGCTTGATCTTGACAGGCAAATGGATTTGCTAATGCACAATGAAACCGCAATGCAAAACAAACTTTAATGCCAAACTTTAACTTTATTGCATTTCGGTTGTTGAAAGATTAAATATGGCAACACAGAGTTCACCAGTAAATTGTGGTTTTCTTACAACTTTGTGTGGCCTTCTCCCTCATGGTTTGGAGCCACTCCACTCCGAGATGAAAAGCAGTTTAAATTTGCCGCACACGTCACCTGAAACTACATTTATATTCGCCGTCGCTGCTTGGGTGCAGGAACAGACGGGTGCTCGGATTGCAAAACTGGGTTCTCCAATGACCCATCTTGCATTGGCTGCACAGCAAATGTCTGTAACATGTTAGATAAATGGTGGTCAGCTCATTCTGATGCGGTATTTATAACCATTGCATCAATTATAGGGGTGATACCAAAGTTTGGTTGCAATTCACCAGAGCACAATGTTCTACCGGGAAACGAGTGCAAATCCATTGCTGCCGATGTATGTACATATATAACCACAAGATAAAGGAAGTTCATTGGGGTAATTGAAAACAAAAAAATGCATTTCAAACAGCTTTGTCCCAATTGGTCATCAAGTTATTCGAAACCTCAAACGAACAAATTTCAGTCAACGACAAGACAAAAGCCTTCAACTTTGGTTGAGGGTTGATTGACAAAATCGCCACCATTTGCCAAATGTGAGTTTGCGAGTTTGCAGCCATGAGATTTGAATCTACAAAAGCCAATAGAGGAGAAAAACAACAAAGGAATACTCGACTTTGTCTAGGCCAGTGTAGGTCTGCATCGATGGGTAATGTTAACACTCGGTTTTATTAACTGCAAGTTGACATACGAATGCTAACCGTCCCGGGAAGAAAAGTAAAACTGATGTTTCAGTTGTTTGCCCTTCATCGGGAAAACAGGGTAAACACCCAACATGCTAGCCTCACCTTGTTTCCGGGGCGGTTAGCATACCTTTGCCAACGCAGTTGATAAAACATATTGAGGAGAAAAAAAACAACCTCTTTAACCACTTGACCAAACAGCCATTGTGCATCCTACTATATGAAATAAGGCAACATCGGAATGTCTGTCCTCGTCCCCCTCCTCCAGATCATCACTGACCCCTGCCGGGTGGAGGGTATCGACTAGTTAAGTAGACTTTGAACTTTATGTTGCACGATTTTTATCAGACCCTTCCGAAAGTAAATTAATAGTATTCTAGCCTCTAGTTCCTAAAATTCCAGTATACCTTTGAAAGTAACAGTATTCCAGCCCCGAGTTCCTAAAGTAATAGTATTCCAACCCCTAGTTCCTATAGTAATAGTATTCCAGCTCCTAGTTCCTAAAGTAATAGTATTCCAGCCCCTAGTTCCTAAAGTAATGGTATTCTAGCCCCTAGTTCCTAAAATAACAGTATACCCTTCTGAATGTAATAGTATTCAGCCCCTAGTTCCTAAAGTAATAGTATTCCAACCCCTAGTTCCTATAGTAATAGTATTCCAACTCCTAGTTCCTAAAGTAATAGTATTCCAGCCACTAGTTCCTAAAGTAATGGTATTCTAGCCCCTAGTTCCTAAAATAACAGTATACCCTTCTGAATGTAATAGTATTCAGCCCCTAGTTCCTAAAGTAATAGTATTCCAACCCCTAGTTCCTATAGTAATAGTATTCCAGCCACTAGTTCCTAAAGTAATGGTATTCTAGGCCCTAGTTCCTAAAATAACAGTATGCCCTTCTGAATGTAATAGTATTCAGCCCCTAGTTCCTAAAGTAATAGTATTCCAACCCCTAGTTCCTATAGTAATAGTATTCCAACTTCTAGTTCCGAAAGTAATAGTATTCCAGCCCCTAGTTCCTAAAGTAATGGTATTCTCAGCCCTAGTTCCTAAAATAACAGTATACCCTTCTGAATGTAATAGTATTCAGCCCCTAGTTCCTAAAGTAATAGTATTCCAGCCCCTAGTTCCTAAAGTAATGCTATTCTAGCCCCTAGTTCCTAAAATAACAGTATACCCTTCTGAATGTAATCGTATTCAGCTCCTAGTTCCTAAAGTAATAGTATTCCATCTCCCAGTTCCTAAAGTAATAGTATTCCATCTCCCAGTTCCTAAAGTAATTGTATTCCATCTCCCAGTTCCTAAAGTAATAGTATTCCATCTCCCAGTTCCTAAAGTAATTGTATTCCATCTCCCAGTTCCTAAAGTAATTGTATTCCATCTCCCAGTTCCTAAAGTAATAGTATTCCATCTCCCAGTTCCTAAAGTAATAGTATTCCATCTCCCAGTTCCTAAAGTAATAGTATTCCATCTCCCAGTTCCTAAAGTAATAGTATTCCATCTCCCAGTTCCTAAAGTAATAGTATTCCATCTCCCAGTTCCTAAAGTAATAGTATTCCATCTCCCAATTCCTAAAGTAATTGTATTCCATCTCCCAGTTCCTAAAGTAATTGTATTCCATCTCCCAGTTCCTAAAATAATAGTATTCCATCTCCCAGTTCCTAAAGTAATAGTATTCCATCTCCCAGTTCCTAAAGTAACAGTACAGTAAACCCTTATATATTGCGGGGGTTATGTTCCTGGAAAATGCCACGATATTCAAAACCACGATAGTTGAAATCAATTTCCAATGGGAAAAATGGGGTTAGATTACTGGGGTTTGAGAAAATACAGAGGAAGGTGGGCAGGAGCCAAAAATAACCACATCACAATTGAAATAAACATGCAAAATAAATATAAATCGGACTTACGATGAGGTTTGCTGCTGCGATGAAGTGTGTGTGCTGTTGCGTTGAAGCAGATTATACGTTCAGGAGAAATTAAACTTGCCTCCGAGGCCCTACCATTCCTCCCCTATCAATCTCTTAAATCATTTTCCCTTGTAATCTATTGATGCGTTTATTTTGTAATTTGTTCTGGAGCTTCGTAAACCAGAAAATAAATAAAATTTAAAGAATCACTTTTTTTTTTTCATCGTTTTACACTTTAGCGAACTAAAGACTCTTAGTGTGAGATAACCATCACAGCTCAGCTCAAAAACCACGATTGGTTGAAATTAAACCCCGCGATAACTAAATTGATACATAGTTGCCATGATCGGTCAAAATCTGCAATATTCAAACACGCAATATTTAAGGGTTTACTGTATAACCTTCTGAAAGTAATAGTATTCCAGGCCCTAGTTCCGAAAGTAATAGTATACTATTTTGAAAGGAATAGAACACTATTCTGAAAGTAATAGTATTAAATCCCATAGTTATACCACTCGTTTTGCATAGTGTATTATAAAGGAGGAAAGGATGTACGCAGAACAGCAACCGCAGCTAAGGTAGGTTTTCTAGTCACCATATCAGTGACTCGGGATGGCAACACTTTCCACAACTAAAAATAAAGTTCATGCATCATTCAACAGTTATTTACAAACAAAGGCATTATGAAGGCAAATACAATTCTAAAGTGCCGTGTGAAGAAATCTCACCTTGTTGAGCTTTGTTCGGATGAGGTCTGCAGTTGTATTCAACGATGCGTTACCAAGGTCAACAGTTTTTGGAATCCCAGGCAATTTGGGACCAACATATGGAGCCATCACAGGTTCTCCTTCAGTTGTAAAAACGTTCGCATGTTTGCATTCATTGTCCCTGCGAATCTTCCTCAGCTGGAGTGCAGCGGCACGTGGCACAAACCGTGCCAGAGAACTCTTACTGCCGCTTTTGTTTCCCCTTTGCCACCTTGACAAAGTTGGCTGCCCACAACTGAGCGTTTCTGCCGGTCGGCCTGACCCAGGGCGCACTGCAGGCAATCGCATTTTATTGTCTGTGCCTGCGTTATTGAAAAGTGCTTGGATATTTGTGGGCAGTGTCGCTTGAGCAGAGGGCACCAAGGCATGATCAAAGGCTTCTTCTCGACGCTGGGCTGGACAAGGTAAGCAGAAATTGGGTTGATGTTGTGGCGGAGGAGGTAACATGGGAAAAGGGAAGAGATTCGCAAGCTCCGCGTTAGTCTCAGCAGTGGTTGATGCAGTCCGGTGGGACTCTGTGGCTTCATGCACCCGGATACATTCATTTTTAAGCGAAGATAATCCTGAGATTGAGGGCTCAGCAATATCCTTTTGCTCGGTCACATGTCCAATGTGGTCTTTTGTGTCTTCTGCCTTTTTATCTGTGAATACACAAGACACAACAATATAAGTGATATGTCTAAGATGTACGCTATCACCATGATTACGACTATTTTTTTTTTGTCTGGCTCATACAGCACACTCTTTTTGTTGTAACTGTAACAACAGAGAAATAGGGTTGAAATAAAACGAACAAGAACGGCACTCGATAGAGCGCACACCTCCGCCAGGCTGAACAGTTTATGTTTTGTATCCCACGGATAGGTCATATATGGATTTGGACCTGAATCAAAATCGAATCGGCTTGTTCTTGTCACCTAACCAACTCGTCCACAAAGTTTAGTCATAACTCGTCCATAACTTTTTTAAATATCATGTTATATAATCGCTTTTTGCCCGATCTCTCAATGGTGAAGAATCACTTAAAATCAAATAATTATCGTATCCGCATTTATATTCAGATCTTCACCAAAATCGAATCGATTCATTGTTGTCACACACACAACCTCTCCACCAAGTTTCGTCCAAATCCGTCAAACTTTTTGAGATATTCTGCTGTATATCATTTTGGCCCTATCTCCAAATGGTGAAGAATCACTTTAAAAAAATTAAATAATTCTCATATCCGAATTGATATTCAGATCTTCACCAAAATCGAATCGATTCTTCCTTGTCACACACCCAACCTCTCCACCAAGTTTCGTCCGAATCCGTCTATAACTTTTTGAGATATCCTGCTATATATCGTTTTTGGCCCTATCTCCAAATGGTAAAGAATCACTTAAAAAAATTAAATAATTCTCATATCCGAATTGATATTCAGATCTTCACCAAAATCGAATCGATTCATTGTTGTCACACACACAACCTCTCCACCAAGTTTTGTCCAAATCCGTCTAACGTTTTTATATATCCTGCTATGTATCGTTTTTGGCCCGATCTCCAAATGGTGAAGAATCACTTAAAAAAATTAAATAATTCTCATATCCGAATTGATATTCAGATCTTCACCAAAATCGAATCGATTCTTCCTTGTCACACACCCAACGTGTCCACCAAGTTTCGTCTGAATCCGTCCATAACTTTTTGAGATATCCTGCTTTTATCGTTTTTGGCCCTATCTCCCAATGGTGAATAATCACTTTTAAAATTATACTATCTGGATCCGGATCTTCACCAAAATTGAATAAACTCTTCCTTGTCACCTGCAGTACCTTTCCACAAAATTGTCTGAATCTGTCCACAACTTTGAGATATCCTGTTCACAAACAGACAGCACGGGTGAAAACATAACCTCCATCCACCTTTGGTGGCGGAGGTAATAACTCTCTCAAACCAATGAAACACAAGACAGCCAGTTTTTTCACCAACATTTACTGCCATTCTTCTTTCTGAAATGATTATAGAATGGCGATTTTGGTAGGTTAAAAGATTACATAAGCCTGGGGCTCAAGGACACGGCTACGACTTTACCAGAGGCAAGCTGTCAGGGCTGATGTGCAAAAGACATCGACAACATTTTGGCTTTTTTTTTTTTTTTTTTTTTTTTTTTTTTTTTTTTTTTTTTTTTTTTTTTTTTTTTTTTTTTTTTTTTTTTTTTTTTTTTTTTTTTTTTTTTTTTTTTTTTTTTTTTTTTTTTTTTTTTTTTTTTGTATACAATATCGAGGCTCGTGAAAGAGCGAACATTAATCACACAGAAAGACAAACCGACACATAAAACATATAACATAGGGAGCGGTAGACAAGATGGGGAGAGAGGGGGAAGGACACAAACACAACATTTGAGAGCAGGGACCGAGAGACATGGAGACATCGAGAGATCTGAGAGAGGGCGAGGGCTTTGGGGGGGGGGGGGCGTGGGAAGGGGGCAGTGGGAGAGGTATAAAACATATGGACACTGCCAGGACTTCCAGGAAAGAAGTTGGAATTTCAAACAAGGTGGATCTGGGGTGAATTAGCGGGGGTAGAAAAGATCAAGGTTTTGGATGGGGGAAGATAAGAGATGGTGGTGAACAGCTGTTTTAAAGACCTGGAGGGAGGAGTGGGATTGAAGGGAGTGAGGGAGTTTGTTCCAGAGGCGGGAGAAAAGAGGAATGAAAGAGTGAAGGTGAGCGGAGAGCCGAGATTTCGGCAGTTTAACCATCAGAGGGTTGCTGGCAGATCTTGTGCGACCTGTAGGAATATTTGGGGGACAGAGCACAGAGAGAGCTGGGGGTGCAAGGCCGGAGAGGAGTCGGTAGAAGACAGAAAGACCACCTACCTGCCTGCGGTGAGTGAGTGAAAGGCCCTCAGAGATAGCTTCATCGCGGGAGATTCCAATAATTCTGAAAGCTTTGGTTTCAACAGCGTGAAGCCGAGCTAGGTGTGAGGCAGGAGCACCGGCCCATAGGGGAGAACAGTATTCCATTGAGCTGCGGATGAAAGCCTTGTATGTGGTGAGGAGCTCAGGTGTGCCGAGGAAGGACTTCGCACGACGGAGGATGCCCAGTCGGCGACTGGCTTTGGAGGCCAGCTTGGAAATGTGGTTTTCCCAAGAAAGATCATGGCAGATAGTGAGACCCAAAATCTTGAGCGACAGAACTTCTTGGAGAGCCTTCCCAAGACCAGTCATGAAAGATTATGCTTATTGAATTTAATCCAAATCTTTACCTCTCCATTAACGTGTTAGCAATGACTGTCTGCACTGTCAACTTTCAACCAAACCCATGCAGCTACAGGTGTGAACCCACAGGAGTTTGGCCTTCACGTGCAAATCCCCGTGTCATCTGATGCCCTAAAACTACAAACAGTGATGGACACTCTTTGCAAGATGGTAGTGGACTGTAAAGTCACATGACACAACTCAAAAAAGTTTTTCTCGTGTCACGTCGATCCTGTGGAAGCAAGACTTTAATCAAAATATTAAATTTCTCAGCAAATAATGAAAACTTGGGCGTTTTGTGGTTCTCACAAAACCAATCAAAGTTTCCTCTTTGTTCACAATTTTGATTAAACTGCAGTATGGAAATATCCACTTCTATTACGTACATATAACAAAAACATTAATGCATGACATCTGCATTCAAAGGACACTTGGTACCTGTGAAAATTGCCTGCTTTGGGCAAATCCTTTCAACTTGTCTCTGCCGCCATCGTAACTTGTCCCTGGTTTCATCAATGCTCTCAAACTCTGGAGCGTAACAAATATGTAGAACACTTCCAAAAAAGCCTCGTCCATCCAGTTTCCGTTTGGCAATCCTTTGGCAAAAAACGTATGTATTTCAATATATATGTATAATGTATACGGTATTGTATATCTACGATAAATGGGTGAGTTGTGTGCGTGTGTGTGATGCATACTTTTTGTGTCTATTAATTACATACTATTGAAATGTACCTTTTAACCCTTTAGTTTGCTGAGACCCCTTCGACCTTTTAAGACTCGCAAGTTCCTTAAGACCCCTTAATACCCTTGGGATCCAAAAGATCCGGAGGACCCAAAAGATCCCGAGGACCAAAACGACCATCCGAGTATGGCAGGCAGGCATGTTACAAGGCGGTGAAGACCAATGAAAATTTGGTGCAATGGACCAACAGGCGCACTAGTACACTAGTACAGTGAACACTCGTCAAAGTGTGTGTGTGTGGGTGTGTGTGTTTTTAATCCACGCCAGCAAATACCACCTGTCGCTTCGCTGGTGGGGATACCAAGATAGAGGGGAGAAAAAGAGAGGAGGGGTGGGGGACATAGATGAGGTGTGGGAGAGAGCAAGGAGAGGAAGGGGTGGGGGAGAGCGACACCTCGCCACACGTTGCTATACATTTTGGGAGGGACGTCAGAGAGAGAGAGATGTGGGAGGAGTGTGCTGCACTTTATTAGGAGGGATGAGGTGGAGGGGACAGAGACAAAGACATAGAGATAGAGAGAGAGAGATAGAGAAAACTAGAGAGAAAGGTGAGGGTGGGAGGAAGAGTTTGCAAAGAGAATGCTGTGTTATGCTTTATGAACACACACACACACACACACACACACACACACACACACACACACACACACACACACACACACACACACACACACACACACACACACACACACACACACACACACACACACCCCTATGAAGCCATTTTAGTACAATGACAATGCCAAAAAAAGAATGAAAGAAAATGTGGACTGCCAAAGATGTTCTGTTTGCTCAAAGCAGTTTACCCTCTGAAGGCCAGAATGGATTATAATAAGTCCACTATTGATTTGTACAGCTTTCAGAATATCCTCTTGTTTTTGTGTGTAGCCTCTAGCCTCAATGACTACAACGATGAAGCTTTTTCTTAGTACGTGGATTCTTTATTGTCGGACTGCCACCCTAGTCTCCTCTTTCCAATCTGTGGAGACTTCAATTGCCACCATGCCAATTTGTTGGGAGGCCCAAAACTACAGTTCACATTGTGATTGTACCAATGGCCATCATTGGTGGAATGCATTTAGCTTAAATAGGATGTAATATTGCACACCGCTCCTTTCCTATTCCATCCCCAGGCGCTGCATGACGTCATTTCCAGGCAATGACGCGAGCTCAAAAGGGAGTACTCCGTTTTCACTCGGGTTTCTTTCTTGTTTGTTTATCCGGGCGATATCTCAGCCATCCTTTGAGCTAGGAAGCTGAAATTTCAGCACAATAGTGAGCAAGTCCTTTGGCAAAACGGTATTTTTTGTTTTTTGATTCATCAATTAATTGATTAGTGACTATTATTGACTGGCAGGAGTACCCGGGTGAGGGGGGGGGGAGGCTGGAAAGGGAGGGTTGAGGAAGGGAGTGGGGTGAGTGGAAGGGGGTGGGGTGGGAAAGGGAATGGCAGGGAAAAGATATACTACATATACATGTTTTTTGGGGGGTGGGGGGGCTTTGACAGGCTCCTCCGTTTTGGGGAAAGGGGGGAAGGGAAGGAGGAAAATTTTACCCGTGCAAAGAGCGCTTTAACCTCAATGTTGCTCAGGTAAAAAAGGAAATTGTAATACCCTCTGCCACCATCATCATGTGGTGGTACACATTTACATACATAATTTACACTCCTCTCCCGGTCCCCCACACCCCGGAATGAGGCTGCGACCACATAGCCTATGTTACCCCCCAGCCAAAGTTGTATTTGTATTTGTTCCCCGAGTAAAGTGTTTTTAGCTGGAGTACCCGGTGTTTCTCAAGCTTAAAAGAAACATTAACATATTTGAAATGAGGTCAAATATAATGGAAAAGCAATTACATCCAAATCAGTATCCATCACAAATGTCAAATCATCATTTCACCATTTTGTTGAATATATGCTGGTGAATGTGCCATTCATCACGTTTCTGAGTTAAGTATGATGACTTTCAGGAAGAAGAATAAGCTTTACTACTAACTTCGTACACTTCCGGAATTTAGATTTTTTTTTGTGTTCAAATGTTTGTGTTTTGCATTTATTTATGTGAATGTGTACTTGTATATAATTATGTGTCATTAATCAAAAAGGCTTCGGCACTATAAAGAGATTTTTTTTTTGGCCTAAAACACTCCCAGGCACTCACTGATGAACCTCTGAAAGTTTGATGAAGATCCGTTCAGCCATCTGAGAAAAATGGCGACACACACAGACAGACAGACCAATGGCTTTCTTATATAGTTGATTAATTAAGTACTTATATATTTCCTTTCTTATTTGGGCAATATCTCAGGCACATTTTGAGTTAGGAAGCTGTTATTTGGCATGACAATGACCGAGTGATTTGGCTGTAAAGGTCATTTGTGATTTATTAATTAATCGATTAATTATTTAATTATTTGATTGATGGCTTAATTAATTTTTTTAAAGTTACAGATTCAGATGAAACGATGATTGTTTTGGTATTTTATGAGCCAATTGATTAATAATTTAATTAATTTACCATTATTCTTTATTTCTTTTCATTATTAATCATTTATGTATTTACTTTCTCATCTGGGAAATATCTCAGGCACCTTTTGAGCTTGGAAGCTGATATTTGGACACGACAGTGACCAAGTGATGTGGCTCTAAAGGATATTTTTGATTTATTGATTAATCAATTATTCGATTATCTATTTATTGATTAATCAATTGATTTTTTTTCAATAAATGACTTGTTTAATTAATTTTCAAAAAGTTACAGCTTTGGATGAAACACTGGTGGTTGAGGTTATTGATTAAGAAAATATTTTATGATTATTGATTATTGATTTTAATTATGCAATTAATCAATTATTGTACACCTCTCCCTCCCAATACCGTCTCTATGTGCTGCACGGCGGTATCGCCGGGCACCTAGGGCGCCCCGCCCACACCGCGCTGGAGGATATTTATCGATTTGGCATGGGGTGGTGTACTTTGAATGTATCTGTACTTGTTTACAATTTCGCTAAGTTTCAAGCAACGATACGACTTGGCACTTTTGGCTCTGAAGTAGGCAAACAAAATAGGCATTTCATGGATGACAATTAATCTGTCATTTTTCATTTTACCAGAATAAACTACTGTTATCATTTTACAGAGATCTCTTGTGAGGAACCACTGCATGGCCCTGAACACTCGTATTCAGTGGTCAAATTATAATTTGATAAACTAGCAACGGTACCCGCCCTACGGGTGGGGCTTCAATTGGGAGGCCCAAATGAAAAGGCAAAATATCAGACATTGAAGGCTTTTTTATTTTAAACGATTCATATAAACATCCGTTAAATCATATCACATGCAAATCATCAAAATCTAAACAGTATTTGTAGAATTTCAATAAAAGCCACATCATTGTTCATATCGGTAAATATTATTCCATCGTGTTTGGAAAAACTGGAAAATTGAAAAAATTGGAAAAACAATATCGCCTATTTTACTCCAGGGGGTCCCAGGATTACCCACCCAAAATTTAGTTGCGATTGGTTCAGCCGTTTTTGCGGTACCTGGGAACGGACGGACAGACAGACATTTGGTGAATTATTGTAAGATATCAACATAACTCCAAACAGATATCTATTCCTCATCAATACAGGCAAAAGTGACAGACCTGGCACTCTGCAGCTTTTGCAGCTTCACCAAGTAGACCTCTGTGAACTTTTCAGCAGGGTACTCGTGAAGGATCCGGTACTCATTCACTGGTCCATACAGTGCGAAAAGTGCTACAAGTTCCTCCATGAGACCTAGTGCAGGTACACCTTGTACTAGCAGGTAACAGGACTCCTGCACAATGGTGTACACCTGGGGTTAACAACAAAAAAGATTAAGAATGTGCTTGTTTCTGGCTAAATGCATGAAAAGGGTTATTACCCTGCGCTTGCGAAGCGAAAAGCATGGTTAGGCATACGGTTGCATACGTACATGTGTACGTGTGTACATAGGGCATACGTGTCTGCATTTTTAAAATTCATTTTCTCGGAAACCGTTGGTCTGATTGACACGAAATTTTACCATAGGAGTGCCTCTGCCTGTAGAATTGTTTTATTCATAATTATGACGTCATAGGTCACGTGGTATGGACGCCATCTTGGAAAACGTTACACCTTTATATCTCCCAATCCGCTCAATGGAAAAAATTGAAATATGGCTCATTGTCAAGTACTGCCCATGGGGAATAAGATATGTTGATGATGGTCATCGGTACCTTCAATAATGACGTCATAAATCGACACGTACAACGCTTGATCTAATCAGCATGAAAAAAAAAATCCTCTGCAACTGTTAGTCCGATGGACACGAAATTTTCAGAATATGTGGCTCCTGTAGAATTTTTTGAATGATATTTATGACGTCATAAGTCACATGGTACAGGCGGCATCTTGGAAAAAAATCGAAAAATGTTGCACCTCTATATCTCTGAAACCGCTCCATGGAAAAAATTGAATCGGATCTTTATCAAGTATTCCCCTTGGGGAATAAGATATTGTTGCGGTTTTGAGTTTTGTACAATAAAGGTTAAATTTCCCCCTCATAGTTAGTCACATTACAACACGTAACCTTGCGATAGTGCAGTTATTTCTTAGTATTTGTGAGCATAGTCCTTTTCCTGTGTTAGTTTTGCATTGAGTAGAATAATGAGAGTAGGTTCCTTTATTGCCTTATGCCGCCTCCATTGCCTTATGCTGCCTTACACCTCTTTATGCTGCCTTTGGCTTTTTGGCGCGAATTAACACGAGGCAGGCCTGGCAAATCGAGCAGAGACCGAATGAGGGCGGCAGAGAAGCTGACGGTAAGCGCGAGCCGCCAATCAGGGCTCGAAGGGAGTGGCTGCGGTACTGCGTCACAGGGTGTGGTTGGAACATTCGAGAGGGCTCAGGGCGTGGCAATAAAACCCGTTGCGCAAAGCCCCCACCAGCAGTTCGAGGAGAGGTGAGCTTGTGCATTGAGTTATTGGAGAGGCACGTGTTGATGACTGTTGTACAAGAGAAAAGACGCGCATGAACTAAGTATAAGCGCTCGTACCAAAGTGGACGCTCGGTTGAGCTTGAGGCAGTCTATTGGATTACGCGAGTGATAGCGCGCTGGTTACTAAACACGCTGTGGAACCGCCCAGCCGCACTGAGAGATGTGTACATTTCCCTCCTGCCTCATCTGCCCCTTTGTTCGAGAGATGCACCACAAGGATCCCTCCCACTACCTGCTTGCCTTCATCGCGGGACGTGCTGTGACCGTGGAGAGCCACGCCGGGCAAAGCCGTTCCTGGACGACCAAGGCAGCGCGTGAACACCATTCTACCTGCATTTCCCCTTTGTGAGTGTGATCGGGCCCGTGTCTGGGCTTTATATAAGACTGCTTAAGTTCTGCTCTCTGTCTGCTTTCTATAGACTTGTACATATAAGTGTAAATAATAATTAAACCTGTTATTCCTTTATTCGACCGTCTCGTGTTTTCCATCATTGACTAAGCGTGGGACGAATAGAACCGCTCAAATCGGGTCCCAATACTAACGGTAACTGCACGGACCACGTGGTACGCAATCCGCTCGGTGTACCCAAATTACGCGTGGCTCGTGCGAGGCTTGCTTCCCTGCTTCCGCGGCGGCGCAGGTATTTAGGTACGTGCAAGACTTGTCCCGAAACCCTACCTTGCGTTTGCCCGGAAGGGGCGTCTCAAGTCTCGGTTACGCCGGCCCAGAAAGAACAAGGGGCTTACTCTCCCCTCGGTAAGGGTAGGAAGGGCAGCGGAAAATCGTAACAATATGTTAATGATGATTTCACCGGTGCCTTAATTATGACGTCATAATTCGACAAGTACAACGATTGATTCGATCATATAAAGAAAAAATTTCTGCAATTCTTGGTCCGATTGAAATCAAATTTTCACCATAAAGCGCCTCCTCCTGTAGAATATTTTAACGATAATTATTACGTCAAAGCTCACGTGGTACAGGCGCCATCTTGGAAAAACTTTGCACCTCTATATCTCTGAAACCACTCCATGGAAAAAATTGAGACCGTCTCATTGTCAACTACTCTCCATGGGGAATAAGATATGTTGATGATTATGTCATCGGTGCCTTCGTTATGACGTCATAATTCAACAAGTACAACACTTATCTGATCATTCTGAATTTTTTTTCTCAGCAACTGTTAGTCTGATGGACACGAACTTTTCACCATAGGAGCGCCTCTTCCTGTAGAATATTTTAATGATAATCATGACGTCATAGGTCATGTGGTACAGGCGCAATCTTGGAAAAACAGAAAAAAAGTTGCACCTCTATCTCCAAAACCGCTCCATGGAAAAATTGAAATGTGGCTCATTGTAAAGAACTCCATACGGGGAATAGGTGTTGTTAACGATGATGTCATTGGTGCCGTAATTATGTTGTCATAATTCGACAGGGACAACGCTTAGTCTGATCAGTTTGAAATTTATTGAGCGTGAGCTACACAAAAATTATATGAGAGAATATATATTTATGATGTAATCGCTCACGTGGGCTGGCGGCCATGTTAATCAAAGAAAAAAAGAAACATTAAAAAAAACAAGAGTTGGCTCACACCAAGTTGACGGCGCAGGGTAAGTATTCTATGAATACCAACTGGTTTATTAATTTTTTTTCAAGAGGGGTGAACCGTTAATGTACAACCGTATGAGTGCCATCTACTTTTTAAAAGCAAATAAGAGTCGGCATATTGTAAAGATGTTAAAGTTTTAAAACGCAGCTTTTGACAGCAGTTGGAAAAATCCTGAGGGCTTTTATAATTTCAATCTTTAATAACAAACTTTTATAATTGCAAGATCTAATAACAAACTTTTATAATTGCAAGCTGTGATAACAAACTTTTATAATTGCAAGCTTTGATAACAAACTTTTATAATTGCAAGCTCTGATAACGTGCTTTGAGAATTGCACGCTCTGTTAACGAGCTTTTATAATAGCAAGCTCTGATAACGTGCTTTTATAATTGCAAGCTCTGATAAACTTTTATTATTGCAAGCTCTGATAACGAACATTTATAATTGCAAGATGTGATCGCGAACTTTTATAATTGCAAGATCTAATAACAAACTTTTATAATTGCAAGCTGTGATAACAAACTTTTATAATTGCAAGCTTTAATAACAAACTTTTATAATTGCAAGCTCTGATAACGTGCTTTGAGAATTGCACGCTCTGTTAACGAGCTTTTATAATAGCAAGCTCTGATAACGAGCTTTTGTAATTGCAAGCTCTGATAAACTTTTATTATTGCAAGCTCTGATAAACTTTTATCATTGCAAGCGCTGATAACGAACATTTATAATTGCAAGATGTGATCGCGAACTTTTATAATTGCAAGCTGTGATATTGAGCTTTTATAATTGCAAACTGTGACAGCGATCTTTTATAATTACAAGCTGTGATAGCGATCTTTTATAATTGCAAACTGTGATAACGAACTTTTATAATTGCAAGCTCTGATAATGAACTTTTATAATTGCAAGCTCTGATGGCGATCTTTTATAATAATTGCAAGCTGTCATAGCGATCCTTTATAATTGCAAACTGTGATAGCGATCTTTTATAATTGCAAACTGTGACAGCGATCTATTATAATTGCAAGCTGTGATAGCGATCTTTTATAATTGCAAACTGTGATAGCGATCTTTTATAATTGCAAGCTGTGACAGCGATCTTTTATAATTGCAAGCTGTGATAGCGATATTTTATAATTGCAAACTGTGATAGCGATCTTTTATAATTGAAAGCTGTGATAGCTATCTTTTATAATTGTAAACTGTGAAAGCGATCTTTTCTAATTGCAAGCTGTGATTACGAACTTTTATAATTGCAAACTGTGATAGCGATCTTTTATAATTGCAAACTGTGATAGCGATCTTTTATAATTGTAAACTGTGATAGCGATCTTTTATAATTGCAAATTGTGATAGCGATCTTTTATAATTGCAAACTGTGATAGCGATCTTTTATAATTGCAAACTGTGATAGCGATCTTTTATAATTGCAAACTGTGATAGCGATCTTATATAATTGCAAACTGTGATAACGAGCTTTTATAATTGCAAACTGTGATAACGAGCTTTTATAATTGCAAACTGTGATCGTGATCTTTTATAATTGCAAACTGTGATGAATAGCTTTCATAATTGCAAACTGTGATAGCGATCTTTTATAATTGCAAACTGTGATAGCGATCTTTTATAATTGTAAACTGTGTTAGCGATCTTTTATAATTGCAAGATGTGATAACGAGCTTTTATAATTGCAAACTGTGATAGCGATCTTTTATAATTGCAAACTGTGATAGCGATCTTTTATAATTGCAAGCTGTGATAACGAGGTTTTATAATCCAAGCTGTGATAACAAACTTTTATAATTGCAAGCTGTGATAACGATCTTTTATAATTGCAAACTGTGATAGCAATCTTTTATAATTGCAAACTGTGATAGCGATCTTTTATAATTGCAAACTGTGATAGTGATCTTTTATAATTGCAAGCTGTGATAACGATCTTTTATAATTGCAAACTGTGATAGCGATCTTTTATAATTGCAAGCTGTGATAACGATCTTTTATAATCGCAAGCTGTGATAGCGATCTTTTATAATCGCAAGCTGTGATAACGATCTTTTATAATCGCAAGCTGTGATAGCGATCTTTTATAATTGCAAACTGTGATAGCGATCTTTTATAATTGTAAACTGTGATAGCGATCTTTTATAATTGCAAGCTGTGATGACGAGCTTTTATAATTGCAAGCTGTGATAACGATCTTTTATAATTGCAAACTGTGATAGCGATCTTTTATAATTGCAAGCTGTGATAACGATCTTTTATAATCGCAAGCTGTGATAGCGATCTTTTATAATCGCAAGCTGTGATAGCGATCTTTTATAATTGCAAACTGTGATAGCGATCTTTTATAATTGCAAACTGTGATAGCGATCTTTTATAATCGCAAGCTGTGATAACGGGGTTTTATAATCCAAGCTGTGATAACAAACTTTTGTAATTGCAAGCTCTGACAACAAACTTTTATAATTGCAAGCTCTGAAAAACTTTTATAATTGCAAGCTCTGATAACAAGCTTTTATAATTGCAAGCTCTGATAACAATCTTTTATAATTGCATGCTCTGATAACGAGCTTTAATTGAACGACAGATTATTATTACTAGTGAGGTACCCGTGCTACGCACGGGTGGGAGGCTATAAGCAAACAGACAATGCAGAAACGGCGAATACTAAAGCATGAAACCAATAAATTACTAAATTCCACATTACTGTAGCACCTTCAGTCGCACGTCAGACATGGACAGCAAGTTTGTGAAGGACTTCCATGAAAAACGTACCCGTTCGCAAACAAACAGGTACGTGTGTTCCGTTCCCAGTCAATGACGAATCTGCATATGGCGATCCGCGAATTTCACACTTAGAACGTAAAACCGTCACTGCATTTCCTCATTCACTTGAACTCGATATCTCTTTTTTTCATTCCAAACAGCACAACTCCAATCACAAATATACATTCATATAATAAACTTTGAACAACATTCGTGACATAAACAAATATTTAAAATCCTGATGTGAAGTTCGGTACGGGTGGGTGAACACAATTACCAATTTAAAATCGTAATTGTATTCACTCAATTCCAATCATCAATTGATACTTTAACAAAACGATTAACACGAATAATGTTTCACGATTAAACATTATGATTGAATGACGGTTGTATTGGGATATTATCTAACCCGTGCATTGCCGTCATCTGTCCACTTCCACATTCACGGCAGGTTTGTAATTCTCATCAAAATCTAAACAGTATTTGTAGAATTTCAATAAAAGCCACATCACTGTTCATATCGGTAAATATTCCATCGTGTTTGGAAAAACTGGAAAATTGGGAAAAAATTGGAAAAACAATATAGCCTATTTTACTCCAAGGGGTCCCAGGAATACCCACCCAAAATATCGTTGTGATCGGTTCAGCAGTTTTTGCGGTACCTTCGAACGGACAGACGGACATTTGGTGAATTAAAGTAAGATTTCATATGCAGCCTGTGGCTGCTGGTTGCATAATTTCTGGGAGCACTGCTGTGCCGTTGATGCAGTGCCCCCTTTTTCCAGTAAGCTGGTACTCACTTTGCCAACCTCGGAAGGATGAAATGCTGAGTCAACCCACCTAGAATGTAATGGCACTACAGGGGCTCAAACTCGAGATCTTAAGGCAGCCACCTTAACCGTTAAGCCAAAAGCTGGCTTGAAAGAGAGATCTCTCTACTCTTCTCTTCAAGGTGTTGTCACTCATGTATTGCTTATAGCAATAATCAGACTTATAGCATTTGTGCAAGAAATGCTCATTAAAAAGAAGAAAAGTCATGTTGGTACAGGGGGGAAGGAGTGGAAGAACATCCCAGAGATGTTTCAAAGACTGCTACCTCCAAAGTTAACCTCACCATCAAGCCACATGTATCCTTCACCCTTTTGTGAGTTAAGACACCCCCACCACACCGCACCACACCACTCCACCCCCTCCCCTCAGCTCAGCTCAATGTGCACAGACCGAGGATAGCTTCCCAATCCCAGGCTCATGGCCAACACAGCTCAAGTGACGCTGGGATTTTTATGAATAGCCAAGTGTCCATCACCTGATTGGAGATGCCATGAGTAACAGCTATGCAATTTTAAATGCATTCATATTTGGTGTTACGCATGAAAAGTACTCTGCAAGTCTAAAATAAATTTTACATTGAAATTTTTTTTTAAAAGATATTTTATTGCCATTTAAACAGCCAAGAGGACAAATATCACCAATGTTCCACCAATAAACACTCTTCCCTTCCTTTTTTATACTTTGTTACATTCCAACTGCAGCACACTATTCAACAAGGTACCAATTTTTAAACGTGAAAAAACCCCGATGTTGGCATCTTCTCCTTTGTTAAGGCCATAATTATGCAACATAGATAAACAGCAAGTTTATCTATACAGTACTGTATAATTCTGCGCTGCATTGTCAACTAAAATGCACCCCATAAATCAAACATAGATCATAATACTCACGATCATAACAGATGCACTGCAGTCGTTGCTGCACACCAAAAGGTCCCAAAAAGTGATCTTGCCCACGTGCGGTTTATTTTCATTGAACGCGATTGATTGATAAATTGATTGATCGCGACAATTATCAATCAAAGCAATTAGTGCTGGTGTATTGCAAAGCACTCACTTTATCCAATATAACTCTGTGGCAGCTGTAGGCTTGTCGGGTTGCGTCATTCTCTGCCAGGATACGTGCAGTGTATTATTGTGCAGTGTATTATCACTGTGAAAGTTGACTAAATACAGGACAAATTGGAATCGGCGAATCCTTTCGAGAATAAAGGCTCTGAAAGACATGCGATGACCAAATTATTGGCAGTCAAAAGATATGATGCATTTTAGAAACCTTACACACTCTGTTAGTTTAGCAATGTCATCAGACCTTTTCGGGTCTTTGCGTGACAAGGCACTTCCTGCCCCCCTCACTCCGGCTTTTCTGGTTACCGGGGAGGGATGAATTTGATGAACTCTGTTGAGAAGAAGGTAACCCTCCAGGCATACTCACCCCTCCCAACCACACTTTGTAAGCAGCTAACATAATTCCTGATATAATGGTATAACTGAGTGCAATAGTGAGATGTGTAGGAATAGTAATGTGTAATGTGTCCTAAATGTCCTTTTGGGGCATAGCGGCCCTGCAATACTGAGAAGGCCTACGTTTTGGCGCAAAGGCACAAGAATGGAACATTAAAGTCCAATCCAAAGGCTCAGAGGAGGCGTTTCCCCTTGATTTATGACTGAAAATCCAATCGGTGCAGGGCAGACAGAGCAGGGCAATGTCATGGGGCAGGGCATCATGGGTGCCGATAAAAGCCCATGTGCACAACAGGTCGGGGCTCAGTCCAGTCTGAGTCTAGAGGAGAGCCAAGAGCAGAGTGTCCAGTTTGAGCTCCAGTTCCCGAGTCATGTCGTCTTTCCGCTTTGCAGACGCAGAGAGAGATCATGTGTTCCCGCCTCTCGCCTGCAAGAGCAAGGGGTGTGCTGCTCTCCTCCCCCTCCCTCACTCCCCTCCTCCTGGCCAGGCTGTGGAGCCATTGGCTCCGAACGGAACCTTACGGCACCTGAACGAGCCGTCATAGGTATTTTCAGTCCTGTCACTTCTTCTGGTCTTTCTCCTGTGGTGTGCCTGTGGGTCCTTAAGGCTTATTTCATAAGGAACTTCCTGCTCGTATGACACCCAGGGCACGTATTTCACAAGTGTAAATGGAGTTGTTATATAAAATATTTATGTGTTCCCTATTCTCCCTTTCCGTTATATTAAATACAAACATAATTGAAATGGGTCTTGGGGCAAGTTTTTTTTTTTGTTTTTTTCCCCAAGTCAACAATATCAAACCATTCCGGTCATAAGTCCTTTCAAGGAGAGATTTGAGGGGATGTTTAGCTTCCAAGTTTAAATCCCTTCAACGAGCATGTAGAACCGCTCTAAGTCGCTATTTTGAGTGGCTCGGTGTGGAGGAATCCGGCGTGTCACTTGATTGACATCAGACGAACCAAATTGAACTAAGTAAAGATGCTTTTAGGCCCTTTATCTGGCTCACAACCTCATTATGGATCCACATCAGTAGATTACCTACATCAGTAGATCCACAACCTCATTATGGATCCACATCAGTAGATTACCTACATCAGTAGATCCATAACCTCATTATGGATCCACATCAGTAGATTACCTACATCAGTAGATCCATAACCTCATTATGGATCCACATCAGTAGATTACCTACATCAGTAGATCCATAACCTCATTATGGATCCACATCAGTAGATTACCTACATCAGTAGATCCACAACCTCATTATGGATCCACATCAGTAGATTACCTACATCAGTAGATCCACAACCTCATTATGGATCCACATCAGTCGATCCACAACCTCATTATGGATCCACATCAGTAGATTACCTACATCAGTAGATCCATAACCTCATTATGGATCCACATCAGTAGATTACCTACATCAGTAGATCCATAACCTCATTATGGATCCACATCAGTAGATTACCTACATCAGTAGATCCATAACCTCATTATGGATCCACATCAGTAGATTACCTACATCAGTAGATCCATAACCTCATTATGGATCCACATCAGTAGATTACCTACATCAGTAGATCCATAACCTCATTATGGATCCACATCAGTAGATTACCTACATCAGTAGATCCATAACCTCATTATGGATCCACATCAGTAGATTACCTACATCAGTAGATCCACACCCTCAGTTGCATCCAATAAGTCATTCAGCTCATCAATGCAACCTCACTGTGTAAACTTTACTCGCTAGAGGATTTCATGCATTATCACACATTTATAACTCTCATCACACATTTCATTATATGATAATATATTAAATCATGCACATCTTACCTAGGGACACAATAATGATATTTTTTACGATATATGTTTAAGAGGATGATATCCCTGACCCATTAGCACCAAAAAAATTGGTGAGAATAAACCAGATAATCGTTTTTAAAAATCAGACTATTTTCACTTCCGTTATACAAATGAGCTACTTCTGTCGATTCACGTGACATAACGGATGCACAACTCAATTGACGGACGCGTACATCTGTGTTTCATCACAGGTTGTTCTAGCGTTCAAGATGCCAATGTGCCAAGCTTTTAACTGTTCGAATCGTCAAAGTTTTCCCACAGAAGTCGTTTTTTTTGCATCCCTGACCTACAAATAATGTTAACATTGTGTTTTGTGGTTGAATAACCTAGGAACAACCAAATTCAACATCAAAACGAATGTTCATTCAAAATACCACGTTGTTTGCAAAGATCAGTTAGAGCCATCATCATTCGTATTTGATCAAGAGGCTCATTGCTTGGGAAACGCGATGCCTGCCGACACTTTTCAGCCATAAACCCTGCACAGTTCACAAATAGTGAGCTACCTTGTCAATGAACACAAATCCTCTGATGGTTAGTCCCCAGGGACAATAGCACACACACACACACACACACACACACACACACACACACACACACACACACACACACACACACACACACACACACACACACACACACACACACACACACACACACACACACACACACACACACACACACACACACACACACACACACACACACACACCTTGGGAAAATTGACAAGTTCCCAGGGAATTCTGGGTAACGGCGACTTTTGTCGTTGAGATATTTGGATATGGTGATACAACATTTCAGCAAGGCTCACCCAATTGCTTTCCTTGCTGGCCCTTAGTGGTTATTCATGTTCTTTTTATCAGTCGCTTTTACTTCCTACCCACTCCTCATTGCTGCCATGCCAGTCACAAACTCCTTTACCCCACAGAATGTATCCTATTCTTAGTAAAAAACAAGAAGAAAAAGACATAAAATGTCACAGCCGTGGTTTTGTCGTTTTTTTGTCAATGTCAAAATGTCAAAATGTCAATGTCGTGGTTTTAGTAATTTTGCTGTACGGAGTTAAAGGCTGCCAGTCGGTCATATTTGGTCGGATGACAAAACAAAATCTTCTGCATATGTATACACTCATGTATTGTCTTTGTGCCAAGTTTGAAGAAAATCAGTCCATGCATGTCTGAGAAATAGATGGGGACACGATTAAGTAACAAAATGGCATCCAGTCGGTCATCTTGAAAATAATCTCAGAAAAAACAATGACGTGCATATGAAACACATCCTTCATTATCTGTGTGTCAAATTTGAACAAGATCGGTAAATGCATGTCTAATGGTTGAGGACCTGTTCAATATTGGGTTTTTTTTTTTACAACTAAAATAGCCACCAGTCTACTAGTCATCTTTGATCAATCGCAAAATAAAGTGAAATGCACATACATGCTGTCATGTGCTGTGCTTGTGCCAAGCTTGAACAAAATCGGACCATGCATGTTCAATAAATGTTTGGGGACACGTTTAAGTAACAAAATGGCCACCAGTCGGCCATCTTGGATCGCATCGCAAAACAAGATGATGTGCATATGTATACTATCATGTATTGTGTTTGTGCCAAGTATGAACAAAATCGATCCATACTTCTCCGAGATATGGTTGTGGATGCACAGACACACAGACGAGACCAAATCCATAATCCTAACTAGAGCCGCACTCAGTAGAGAGCATACCTCCGCCAGGTGAACAGTTTACGTTTGGTATCCGAGAGCAGACCAGAAAATCAAAATACAAAATCGCATTTAATCAAAATCATCCGTTCACAACGTTTTGAGATATCCTGCTTTGTATCGGTTTTGGCCAAACCTCCAAAGGGTGAAGAATCACTTAAAATTTTCGACGAGCCGGATCCTAACCAAAATTGAATCGTTTCTTCCTGTCACGTGCACACAACCTGTCCACCAAGGTTTGTCCAAATCCGTCCATAACTTTTTGAGATATCCTACTACATGTCTTCAATACATGTCTACTACATGTCACTCAATAGTGAAGAATTTTGATGTTGGGCTAGCGGCTAGGGTGCCGGCTTAGGATCCTAGGATCCTGGGTTCGAATCCCGGTCGATCGCTGAATTAACGCCAGGGGGATTGACTCAGCCTGTCATCCTTCCGAGGTCGGCTAATTAAGTACCAGTTCACTGGTAATTCCCTGCTTGTCGTTAAAGGCGGCAAAAAGGGTTGGCGTCAGGAAGGGCATCCGGCCATAAAACATTGCTTCAAAAAGGGGACCAAAAAAAACAACAACAACCACGGTCCCCGAAAAAGGCCAACCCCCGCTTTGCGGGGAAAAATGGCCTCTAAAGGTGGTTATATATATATTTTTACTCAATCGTGAAGAATCACTAAAAAAAATTAAATAATTCTCATATCCGATACCATATATTCAGATCTTCACCAAAATCGAATCCATTAGTCCTTCTCAGACACCCAACCTCTCCACCAAGTTTTGTCCAAATCCTTCCATAACTTTTTGAGATATCCTGCAATGTATCTCCCAATGGTGAAGAATCACTTTAAAAAATTATACTAGCCGGATCCGAATCCGGATCTTCAGCAAAATCTAATCATTTCGTCCTTGTCACATACGCTACATCTCTGCCATATTTCGTCCGAATCCATCCACAACTTTTTGAGATATTTTGTTCACAAACAAATGGACAGACAGGGGTGAAAACAACCTCCATCCACCTATGGTGGCGGAGGAAATAAGAGTAGGATATATTCTGTTCTGGGACTTTATCTGTTCTGGGCTTGGAGGCAAACATTTATTACCCTCGCCAGAGAAGAGGGTATTACATTTAAGTCCGTTTGTTTGTTTGTTTGTCGGACAGAATAAATATGATTTTCTCTGCAACCGTTGGTCGGATTGACAGGAAATTTTCACCACATGTGCAACTCCACCTGTATAATTTTTAAATCATAATTATGACGTCATACGTCACCCTGTAGGGCGCCATCTTGGAAAAACAGAAAAACTTTGCACCTCTATCTCCAAAAGCACTGCGTAGAAAAATTGAGACATGGCTCATTGTTAAGAACTTTCCATGGGGAACTAGAACGCCACTCAGGAGAGCGCATACTCCCGCTGTGGGTCAAGTTGGAATAGTACGATTTCACAAAAGTTTGAGGGAGTAGTTCAGTGACAACACAAGACAGACACTGCACAGATATATATATATATAGAATATATAGAAGATAATGTCAAAAAAACAAGGCAATTTCACTTACATTTTCGGATTCAGCGTTCAATTCTATATAGGTGAGTGTATTTTGAGGCATGTGTGACTTCAAATGAAATTGTAAGCCAGGAAAAACGTCGTTTCATTCTTTAGGGATACAACATCTAAAACTGGCCCAAACGTCAAAACAAAACTCGCTCATTTTAAGTCGTACAAGCTAATGCGACCACTCATTCTTCTGGGAAGAATCCCGTGCACATGCTGGTCACACTTATAAGTCACCTAAGTCTTTATAAGTTCATCAAATACTGACACCGCGATTGACATTCACCGAGTTATATATGTTGACATCTCTTCTGAGGTAAAAAAAAAAATAACAATAATAATACAGTTTTAAAGCATTATACATATCAAACGATACATTTTATGAAACGGGGAAACCTAATACAGTACACACTTTGGTGGTTTTAAAATGACAGAATATGTCTTTATTAGAAAAAAAAATGAACATTGAAGACGACGCTGCTAAAAAATACACCGCTCTAACACATAACCACGAGTCTAAACTACATTTACAACAAATATGAAAACTATTTTCATATCACAATGTTAAATATAGAAAATATAGAATATAATGTTAAAAACAAATGAGCCCCATCTTCCAATGGTAAAAAATCCTTCAAAAAATTCCTGGATCCGGAATAATATCATGAGCTTCACCAAAAACTAATCAATTCTTCCTTATCCCAAGGGCAATCATCCCACCAACTTTCATCCAAATCCGTTCAGAACTTTTCCAGATATCTTGTACGTACGTACGTACACACACACACACACACACACACACACACACACACACACACACACACACACACACACACACACACACACACACACACACACACACACACACACACACACACACACACACACGAATGCATTACTCCCTGGCGGGAGTAATAACATATTGTCGTGCGAATACCCTCCGGTTAATACCAGGGCTCGCGAATGACCAAACGGCTTTAATTGAGGCGATGACCAAATACGGATTTTGCAATCACAGCACGGGCGAAAGAATGAAGAAGAAGAAGCGGAGGCGCTTATCTGGAGAGGGAATGAACTCGAACGGGAATCCGGGTTTAGAAGGAAATGGAAAATAATACAAGGGTTTATTTTACAAGAGATAGCGGGACAGGAAAATACATGCCGGTAATAAAATGTCCTAGATCGGGACGTCCCAACTCACAGATTTCGGATACCAGGTGAGGGAATGAATTTCGAAAAGAAATGTCTCGTCGTGTAATGTTCTGTGGGTGCGGCCTTATCTGTCTGTAGGCTGCAGTGTAGCGTCCAACGCGGCCCCGTCCGTCTCCGAGCTCCGGCGCGAAGAAACCTCAGCCTCCTCACTCGCACGCTCCACCCGGCCTCGATGCGACTCGCTCCGCGGCACGCCACGAGGTCCCTCGCTCCAGTACCAACAGCACCGGATCCCGCTCCAAGCACCACGACGAACCAACGTCACCCAGCACGAAGCACGAAGGTCCAGCATGCGAGAAGGAAGAGCCAATGAAGACCAGGCACAGAGGAAACGAAGCACGATCTCCAATCCCAGTGAAGAAGAGAAGGGCGAAGCACGTCAGCGAGCCCTTTTCAAACCTGGCGTCTCACGTCAGCTCTGGCGCGCCCCCAATCAGCGCCTCGTCTCTCGACCTCTCGAATCTTCTCGATGTGCTGGTGCTTTCTCATTGGCCAAGTGCTTCCCACCACCATGTCACGCCACCCTCGTGGCCAACCACCAGTCCTTCCCTTCCTTCCAATCACGGGGCAGTTCTCTGTCCCTCCTATGGACCAATCAACAGTCCTCCTGGGCGTGGCTCCCAGCCTGCCACGAGGCTGGTTGCTCGGCCAGCTGGTGGTGTGGCTGGCTGCGGCCCCATCGGCAGTGCCCCGGCCTGGCTTCCTGCCTGTTTTCCAAAGTCGTTGTGGTAAGGGAGGGGAATTATTTAATGTTCCACTAAGGACCTATCCAAGTGTTTATATGAGTGCGTTGCCATAAGGGACACAGGTTTGACGACAGAGGGGACGACAAACAAAGGAATCTTATCCATAATCCCTGCACTATTTAGCACGCCCTGCTCCCTCGTAGCGGGGACATCAATACAGCTTATACCGACAACCCGGGCTAACATAGAACTTATTACAGGTAGATTCCCTATCACGACAGACGAAGCATGATACCTATTCAGATCTACCTGGCTCTATATATATCCCTCTACCCAAATTCGTAACAATATGTTAATGATGACGTCATAATTTGACAAGTACAAAACTTCATCTGATAAAGATGAAATTTCTTGAGCGTCATCTAGGGATAAATTGGCGGAGAAATTTATTTTAATGATGACCATCGGTCACGTGGTTCGGCCGCCATATTTGTTTGAACACAAAAGCCTTAAAAAACACTAAAAACACGTCCTGGCGAGGGTCTGCAATCTCCGATTGCTCTTTATTGTTTATCATCGTTTTGGTGTTGCTCAGCATAGCGAACAATTGCAAAAATATATGGGTCATTTCACCAGGTTGGGACACATTGTGTGACATGAAAGTGATTTTTTTTTTATGGCAATGAATTACATCCTCTTGCCCCTCAAATGCCAGAGTACATACATTGCTTTCATATTCCAAGAGATTTAGTGGAAAGCTTGTTGCAAAAAAATGTAAGCATGTTGTTAATGACTGTGTGTGCACATATTATGCAGACGTAACATTGGACATCCATCGCAGCGATGCCGCTACCATGGAAACAACCCAATATCATGCCAGGAAAGTCGTCTGATATCGAGGAGAGATGTTTGTGCTACGATTATTGGTTGATACCATTTCCGGAGAAGGTGTGAATTTTATTCTTTAGATGATGAAATACTCCAACTTAACAAAAATCAACAAGACACCCAAGTGGCAAATATTCTTTTTATGAGTTGGTGAAAAAAAGAACGTTTCAGAAAAACTTCATACCATCATTCTCTGTATTAACCCCCTCAATTAAAGTAGTTAAACTCGCCTAGACCTACGAATATCATAAGGGCTCTTGATAACGGGCCGGTTCATCGATGTAACAAGGATTTTTTTATTAATGGACAGACACCATGCGTTACGTCGATGTTTCCCCACAACGGGGTTACATGATTTGTGCACTGACAGGACATGTAATGTTTAGACTTGTCCACACTCACGTCTATGCTACTGACCTACTATTCATGAGTATTGCTGATTATTGTCTAAACGTTTTCTTCATGAAATGTAAATTTGAATCTATCACAGAAATAATGTCACACTTTGGTACCATTTTTTTTGCCCTGGACACCAGTATGATTTTCAAATCTAAAATATAGTATTTCTCTCTAAAATTTTGTATTGTTCATGAGATATACAAGCATACACACACCTTTTACCACAAACCAGTTTACATCAGAAAACAATTTCTGTGATATTTTGCCCCTTTCATACATCAACTATGCCCAAGTCACAGTATGACCCATGACCCAACCTGGTGAAATAACCCATATACAAAACAAGTACGGATGTTTTTCTACCTTTTGATGTATTGTAAATGGAGATGTGTGAAAGTGTTTTATTACCTCTAAGCTCAGTTTAAAATGCTGCTTTGCAGGCTGCAAAATGGCATGGAAAAAATAAAAAGATTTGCAAAAGGTTTTCATCTACACAGCTTAGTTAGCACAGGGCAACATTGTGAACAGAAAAGTGATGAAAGTGTATAAATACAATATAGCAGTGGTCTTATCCAGCAAAATATAGCACAGAATTGGATTGTGAGAAAATCCTTCCATCACCTTCACAGCTCGGGCAGTTCTGCTGGATCGGTATGCTGGCCGATTGAAAACCACCTGCCCCTGAATGTGGTGCTTTTTCTGTTCCATGTAAAGGCTGCAAATGGTGGGAGTCGGAAGGGGAGGGGGCAAAGGGGAAAAGGAACATGAGTGCACTGATAAAGAGAATGACATGGAAATTATACAAAAAAGTACGTTTTCTTTAGTTTCACTATTATCGGTGGCCTGTGTCCCGAAATGATGCTGACTTTCAATAGTATTGTATTCAACGAGATGAAAATTGGAAAGGGGCGGGGGGGGGGGGGGGGCAGAAGGGGTGGAGGTAATATAACAATACAATATATATATATATATATATATATATATATATACTAGCAAGGATACCCGTCGACGACGGGTGCAAATTGGAAGGATTCTTAAAATGCATTAATTAAAGGTGAACGCTCTGACTATATCCCACAATGCCCAAGATTGGGGGTATTGATATCAGAAATTTTTCAGCCAAACAGACCTAAAACATAAAAAACAACTTTTGTACATACATTTTGTATCTATATATATATACTATAATTTATATAAAATATAAACACTAAACATCATTATTCTCTTTCGACTGGATGGGAAGATAGTCGGCCTAGAAGCACCAATTCTGGAGATTCGCCTGTTTTGATTAAAAAGTTTTTCCAAAATAACGTTTTTTACAAACTATGAAAGAGCATCTAGTCCAATATGTGCCTTATACAAAAAATATATAGTCACAACTTGCAGCGTTCGTCATCTGTGCCCTAGAGTGCCTCGGGGTAAACCACATTGTGTGTCTGATTGTTGGGTGCCAGGATGGTGAGTTTTACTGCACTGCCGGTCCGAGAGGCAGCCACATACAGCTGACCGTGTGAGAAGCAGGGGACAGAGAGGTCGACCCCTATTGTCTTGTAAGTCTGACCTTGAGCCTTATTGATGGTCATCACAAAGCATGGTTTGCAGGGAAACTTGAGTCTCCGAAACTGGAACGGCAGCTCAGAGTCTGACGGAATGAACGGGATCCTCGGCAGAAGGACGACCTCTCCTTTGTATGGTCCACAGGAGATGGTGGTCTCGATGACATTGGCATGCAGGCGAGTTATGATGCAGCGTGTACCATTGGTGGTATTGGGTGGTTCCATGTTTCGCAGGATCATGATGGGCACACCGAGTTTCAACTTGAGGAGGTGTGGTGGCATTCCTGACAGCTCGAGAGAATTGAGAAGCTCAACAGGGTAAGTGACTGCCTCCTCGTCACAGATGGCACTATCCACAGACTTGTATATCCTCTCATCGCCGGGAAACTCTCCCATGAGCCAGTTGTTGAGCTGGTTGACATTGGTGTTCAGCGGAGAAAGAATTGCACGCTCAGCCAGCCATTCGGACCGGACTCCATTTGTGGTCAAGCAAGGGTAGACTTCAGCCTTCAGGCCCCCAATTGTGGAGACGACCTTGCCTATTTCAGGAGGAATCTCGATAGTGTCTGTTTTGGCCGAAAATGGTATCAGTCCATTGCCTATTTCCAGGAGCAGCTTAGAAAAGTCAGTGGCCCCTTCATCGCCAGACAGGTGAGCTCGCATGTTGGTGGTCAGGTGCTTGACAGACAGGTGGGACGTCCTCAGGCTGGCGTTGACAATGTTAGATCTGGTACCACTCTTGACCACTGGGAGGATCTGTCGGAAGTCTCCGCAGAGCAGTGTGGGAATTCCTCCCATAGGTTTCGTTACTCCTGTGATGTCCTGTAGTGTGTGGTCTACAGCTTCATAGGCTGACTTGTGAGTCATTGGGGCCTCATCCACAATGATGACAGCAACATCCTTAATGACCTTGGCCAATGCTGTTCCACGCTTGATGCTGCATGTTGGCTGCTCTTTGAAGTGCGTGTCGAGTGGGATCTTGAAGGTGCTGTGCAGCGTTCGTCCTCCCTGGAGCAGTGATGCGGCAATTCCACTGGACGCAGTAGCAAGAGCAATCTTGCCTCGTGAGCGAATTTTCTTCAGAATCGTGTTGATGATGAAGCTCTTTCCTGTGCCTCCTGCTGCATCTAGAAAGATGAGGTTGCTGCTCTTGTTGCCATTGTTGATGTTACCCTGCTGCACCAGTTCAAGGACTGCATTGTAGACCTGACGCTGTTCATCTGTCATTTGCTGTTGGAGATCATCAGCTTGGACAGCCAACTGCTCTTGGTTGTAGTCGACTTCCCTGAAGTATTCTCTCTCAAGCCTATCTTCTGTGCCCCTCTCTGGGGTAGGTAGGTCATACGAACTGAGATGACGACCGCCCATCATGATCACCTTGTCTTCGAGAGAGCAAAGCGCAAGGTTGTAGATGTGCTCGTTGTAGTCAGCAGCGGGATTGTCAACATTGCGACGGTGCTGAAATAGGTAGTCTTCAGAAAGGATTTCACGGAACATATCCCATAGCGTGCGTGGATTGCTAGGAAAACATGCGGTAAGGATGACTGCCATGAGACTCCGGAGGTTTGGTGCAGACTGGCTGATGCTTGCCTCATCCACAGCAAGGTAGAGGTGCTGGTCGTTTTCCAAGAGTCCCAATGCGAGACAGGCTTCATGGAAGGACAACGCTTGACCATCCACTGTCCTTAGAGCAGCAAAAGAGGATGGGCCATTGGGACACATACTTCAGTCAGAAGAAGTCGAACGTAGTAACAGTCAGTCTCCCTGTCTCAGACTGATGCTGTAGATGCGGCCAATTGCTGGAGTCTTCCTTATTGCATGTGGTCCTTCGACCACCACTTCTCCCCGTTGCGGCGGGTCCACTTATTGTGCGTCTTGTCCCACGTGTAGTACTCGGGCACCTCGTGGTATTTCAGCGTCTTGGCAAAATCGTCATGATTGCAGAGGTCAAAAAAGGCAGTCAGCGTAGTGGCTGGTGGTGGTCGCTCTGCCCTCTGTACGGCATTGTCCATATGGAAGTAGACTCGCTGGCCATTCTCGAGGTGGACAGTTAGGCCAATGACTGGAGGGAAATGCTCGGAAATTGGGTGCTCTAGGATCCTCCAGACTGCCTCGCTGCTCCCAACGTAACGTGCATTCTGGAACTTAGCTACCTCATCCACTTGACGATTTCCGGCCTCCTCATTGGCTCGCTGCAGTTCAAACACTGCCTGATCGGTCCCCTTGTTGACATACTTTGTGATATACTTGATGCTCTTGATGCTGGAGCATATCTCAATGTTGATGTGGCAGTTGAATTGGCTGAGGAGGAAAGGGTTGCAGGGTACCACCCACTGATTGGTGACTACCTGTACCACCCGTTTTCCCTGCTGGCACATCTTGATCTCCCCAGTGTAACCACCATCTTCTGGCTTCAGACGTCGGTATTTGGGGTAGCGTTGTTGGGTCAGCCGGGTCATACGTGAATGCCTCCCTTTTGTTACTTGGTGTCCGGGCCCGAGCTCGTGCTTCTGCAGTGCGGTGACGGTTTGCCTCGTGTCTTGCATCACACTCTTCCTCAGTCGCGTTTACTTGCTGTTGCCGATGAGCCTGTTCATTGAGCCTGGTCGATCGCTCATCTTGAGTCTGAGTACCAGTTCATCATCTCTCGAGTACCAGTTCACTGGTAATTCCCTGTTTGTCGTTGAAGGCGGCAAAAAGGGTTGGTGTCAGGAAGGGCATCCGGCCGTAAAACATTGCTTCAAAAAGGGGACCAAAAAAACAACAACTACCACGGTCCCCGAAAAGGCCAACCCCCGCTTTGCGGGGAAAAATGGCCTCTAAACGGTGGTTTTTTTTTTTGGATCGCTCATCTTGTGTCTCATTTACTCGCAGTTGTTGTTGCCGATGAGCCTGTTCATTGAGCCTGGTTGTTCGCTCCTCTTCGGTCACCTGTTGTCTCAGTTTGTTTTCGCTTAGCTGAAGCTGTCGTCGGACCAATGCAGCTCTTCCTTTTTCGGGGCATTTCGGAGATTTTGATCAGAACTGCGTGGAATTAGGCCTGGGTCATATAAAAGCAGAAAATCGAAAATCATGAAAAAGAGAGAAAATAGAAAATCATGAAGTGGAATTTAATTGAGAAACTGCGTCATGTAAAATCAGACAATCCAGAATCAGAAAAAGCGATCAGAAACTGCGTGGAAGTCGGAAGTCGGAAGTCATTGTCGTCAATTGAATGTCGCATTGATTTTTTATTCCCTGTCAAATGGCATTGGTCCCACATTCCGAACCCGGAAGTCATTGTCGTCAAATAAATGTAGCATGTATGTTTCACTCTCTGTCACATGCCGTTGGTCCCATGTCAATCGGATGAAGTTGAAACCCGAAGGAACCATAATTTTAAAACCTGAAGGTTTTTAAAAAACATTTAAGGTGTGCTGTAGTTTCTCTGGGACGTACTGATTCCGAATATGAAACTGAAAAATTAACGTTCCGAAATACGCTGATGACGTCATAATTTTAAAACCCGAAGTTTTAAAAACATTTAAGGTGTGCTGTAGTTGCTCTGAGACGTACTGATTCCGAATATGCCTTTGGTTTTGCTCTGCGATGAGTAGTTCTCGAGTTATAAGAGGACAAACAAACAAACATACTTTACTGCTTTATATATATAGATACGTATGTGTATATATATATATATATATATATATATATATATATATATATATATATATATATATATATATATATACGTATATATATATATATATATATATATATATATATATATATATATACCTTGCAACCAATGTCTGCAGAAAACGGATTTTTTGGGGGGGAATTTTTTTTTTGGATCATAATGTAACTTTGTTTCATGTAACATGTAACATGATCATCATGTAACATGTAACTATGCTCCCAGCAATGGTACAACTAGCAGCCATGTGCTACACATGAATAAATGAGTGAAAATATTGTTATGTCAGTGGGGTAGCAATATGTAGAGCCAGATAGATCTGTGTCGGTAGGTATTCGTCTGTCGCGGTAAGGAATCTGACCTGTAATACGTTCTGTGTGTTCAGGCGATTTGTCGGTTAAGATGTATACCTGTGGACATACCAGGATGTTCGTGTGTTAAATAGAATAGGGATTAAAGAATAATGCCCCTGTGTGTCACACCTGATAGCCAAACCTTTGTCCCGTATAGCAATGCACACCTGTAGACACGTAGTTAGGTCCCTAGCGCAACATTAAATGATTCCCTTCCCTGACATGACTTTGGAAGACGGACAGCCAAGGAGGGGGGGGTGGGGGGCTCGGGGCGCCGCCACATGGACTGCAGCCAGCTGCACCTACGAGCTATGATCACGCTACACGCTACGTGCTATACCACGCCCAGGAGGGCTGTGATCGGAAGGCGCGAAGTGGGTCGACAAAGGGCAGGAAGTTACGAGGCTCTGGTTGGGTGCCGCACCGAGGCTGACGTCACCACCAGAGGTTATAAAAAAGAGCGCGCGGAACTCTGCGCGCAGATTCCAGACCCGAGGAGATTGCAAATTCCTGGCCCTGGCAGTCCCGGTGCGATCTCGAGTGGAGAGAGTCCTGTCCCTGGTTGCGTTGGCTCGCAGTCTTGGCCCTGGTTGAGTTGGCTTGAGAGTTGGCTTATCGATTGTGTGTGAAGATCGACCTCGTGGTGCTTGGAGCGGAGCTTGTGCGGGAGCGAGGCTCGGTGCTATGAACGGGCCAGGCGACGCGTGCGAGGCGGGCGGAGGATTCCTCCACACCAGAGATTGAAGACGACAAGACAGATAAGACTGAGCTCCGCGTTCCCAATTACATAACGGACGTGTTATTTTGGTTGTTCACTCCCCCCGTCTGTATTTGATGTCAGTGTGTGGGATCCCAATCTAGGAACTTTATATAATATCGCGTTTTCCTGTCCCTACGTTTCTTTGCAATAAATCCTTGTATTATTTTCCATTCCCTGGCAAACCTGTGCCCGTGTCGAGTTAATTTCTCCTGCAGGATCGAAGCTGCCGTCGGCACGATCCAGGTAAGCTTTTGCCGCAGCCTTCCATTTTCCTTCTTCCTCCCGCGTTTTATAGCCGAATCCGTGTTTGGTCGTCGCCTCCAATAAAACCGTTTAGGCCTATCCGCGGTCTCTGGTGTTAACCGGAGTCGCACGACAACTGTTGTCGAGGAGTGGGATTGAACCCTAAAAAAAATTGGTGTCAGAATGTGGAGAATTTGAACGCAAATTTTTTTAGTCAGAGGCGATAAATTTGCATCAGCGATCGATGCGCGAGACGCTGACGGAGCGTCGTTAAAAGTTAAATTTTATTCCTGTAAAAGACGCGCGGGGAAACCACTCCTTCTTACGGATGGAAGAAGTATATATGGAGGAAAGGAGGATGGAAGATGCGGGAACTAGTGGGAGTGAGTCGGAAGTAGTGGGGGTAGAGGGTAGTGTTGGAACTTCTCCCGTCACAGGGACGGCCTCCAGAGACGACCAGGCCTTAATGCAATTCATTAGGGACCAACTGGGAGGATTGAACGATAAAATGAGGGCTCAGAGGGAGCACAGTGAGCAAATGAATGAGCGATTGAATAACAGCATTCGTAATAAAATTGATGGGCTGAATGAAAAAATGGACTCCCAAAGGAATGCGTTGAAGGGAGACATGAAGGGATTAGAAAACAAAATGGAGGCTCAGGGTGAGCGGTTGAAGGGAAAAATGGAGTCCCAGGGGAGTGAACTAAAAGGATAAATGAGGAGATTTGGCACCATTGGGGCTCAGGAGCCGGGAATGACAAAATTGGGAATTGCACCGGGAATGGCAATTGAAATAGTTAGGGAAGGAAATTTGGAAGGGAATGGGGAGTTTCGAAATTTGGATGGGGAGACTGCAAATTTACAGGTGAATGTGGAGTGCTCACAGGTAGATGGGGAATGCATACAGGTAAAAGGGGCGTGTCCATAGGTGAGCGTGGAGTGCCAAAATTGTAGTAGGGAATGTTTCCCACATCATCATGACCTGGAGGTTTATCGGGACCGGGTGGATGCCCCAACACATCAACCGGGGGATGAATTCGGAATTGTGCAGCACCAGGGCGGTGATTCAGTGCGAGAGGGGGTAACATTATTGGGGGTCCGTGCGATGGAGCCGGACCGGGTATTTATTGGGGAAGAAGGCCTGTCGGGGCCAGAACCGATTGGTGATGGGGATGATGTGATTCAGCGTCTGGGGACCTGGGACAGTCCTATGGAGGACAAGGTTGACCAGGCCCAAAGGAGTTTGGGGGAGGAGGTGAGTCGGTCCGAGGAGGAGGTTGGAATGACCAAGGGGACCTTCACCGTGCTCACCGATTGGGCAACAGAGGCTAAGAAATTGGACAACCAGTTGGGGGAGTGTGTTGGCTCCGGGCTGGATTTGGATCTTCGAGGATCGGGAGATCGAGCCTCAGATGATTTCGTCCCCGTAGGGAATGTGGACCAGCTGCAGGGAGGGGCAGAACAACCTGTGGTAAAGGTTGTTACCTGCAGCTGCGGTTTGAGACGGGAAATGCAAATTGTTTTTTTCTCTGCAACTGCTTGAGTGATTGACTATTTGACAGGAAACTTTTGACGTAGGAACCCATGGAGATTTTTTTTAGCAATGCTACCGCATGGCTTATTGTGAAAATAAAGTATATAAACATCGAGGGGGGAGGGTGGGGTTGTGTTTTTGTGTCACCGATTCAGTGCCACCTATGGGTTACAGCAATAATTTTTAATTTGTTCAAGGTGGAAGTAATTAACTATTTTCCTCTTCTTCAAAGACAAAGTGGGATCTTTAACGTCCACAAACAACCATTGCTAGGCTGCTGGCAGATAAACCAGACCCTCTGACTTAATGTCCTTCCAATGGACAGCGCACACCTTGACGGCTCGCCCTGCGTGCGAAACAACAGGATGACAGTTTATTGTTGCTGTGACAGGTTAATGCAAAGGTAATTGGTTCACGAGTTATCAAACAGAGTGACCACTATATTCGTCATGGGTGTGTGTCTGTCTGTCTGTCTGTCCAAAGCATAACTACCCGATGATATCATCCGATCTTGATGAAACTTGGGTGGGAGGTTGATATCATGATCTAGTTGTGTCCTGCCTAGAGTGGGCGTATTGCGCCCATTGTGGGCGGAGCCACGCCCGAAAAAGATGTCTTTTTAGGGGGTAATCAAGTTCAAGCTACATCTTCTCCGAGGGGTTTGGTGGAATCTGACAGGGGTTTCGGTATTTGGTTCGGCCAATGTCATGTGTCTAGCCCCATGGAGCTCGATTTTTCATTTTCGCCCCAAGGTCAAGGTCACAAGGTCACAAAATTTAGAAAAGTCGATTTTTGATGTTTTTTTTTTTATGACATTGTTCACTTCCTGATAGGGTGAAATGTCGTACATGATCTTATATTATCACATACATCATGAAATACAAGTTTTCCAACAAATTTCAGAATCTTCGACCTTTGACCTTTGAAGGTCACAAAGGTCAAATTTTCAAAGTTGTCGGAATCGAACCGAATTTTCGAAATCGAACCGAAGAATACCGCTCGCTCCTGAACCATCGTCGTCTCCTGACTTGTTTGAATTTACCTTCGAGTTGTCCCATGTGAGTTCAATTAGAGGCTTGATTATAAACTCTCAGAATGGTGCTTCGCAGAGTGTGTTGCAATACAAGTGTTTTGGCCCTTGGATGGAGATCAAGCCAGTGTCCCCGTCCGTCAGCATTGGTTGGTGGATGTTCAAGACCGCACGGTGTCTTTCGTGAAGAATAAGCGAGTTATCGCCGGCATCCTGAACAAATGAAAAAATTCCAGTCACTCTAAGGCGAACGTTAGCTCTAGCCAGCTGGTTCGTGAAGGCCAATTCCACAATAAGGGGGGAGGAGGGAGGCGGGGGTGTAAACTTAAGGCTGTTAAAAACGTAATAGTCAGTTTAGAGCTGGGTCGAGATTCTAAACGATGTTTGACGGCTCAAAGATGAGTGCCTATTCTAGGCTCATCCCAGCCCTTGTTTAACGGGATTAAACATATTCACCATCATAATTAATATACACAACTAGGTTCGTGCGGAGACATGTACGGATGTCATGTATGGATCATCCAACAACATTTTTTATATATATATATATATATATATATATATATATATATATATATATAGAGCCTGGTGTTGGGCTCGGCTAGGGTGCCGGCTTAGGATCCGAGGATCCTGGGTTCGAATCCCGGTCAATCGCTGAATTAACACCAGGGGGGTTGACTCAGCCTGTCATCCTTCCGAGGTCGGCTAATTGAGTACCAGTTCACTGGTAATTCCCTGTTTGTCGTTAAAGGCGGCAAAAGGGTTGGCGTCAGGAAGGGCATCCGGCCGTAAAACATTGCTTCAAAAAGGGGACCGAAAAACAACAACAACCACGGTTCCCGAAAAAGGCCAACCCCCGCTTTGCGGGGAAAAATGGCCTCTAAAGGTGGTTTATATATATATATATATATATGTATATGTATATATATATATATATATATATATATATATATATATATATATATATATATATATATATATGGTTGACTCAGCCTGTCATCCTTCCGAGGTAGGCTAATTGAGTACCAGTTCACTGGTAATTCCCTGTTTGTCGTAAAAGGCGACAAAAAGGGTTGGCGGCAGGAAGGGCATCCGGCTGTAAAACATGGCTTCAAAAAGGGGACCGAAAAACAACAACAACCACGGTCCCCGAAAAAGGCCAACCCCCGCTTGCGGGGAAAAAATGGCCTCTAAAGTTGGTTTTATATCTATATATATATATATACACTTATATATACAGTCATCCCTCGTTTATCGCGGGGGTTACGTTCCAGAACCCCCCGTGATAGGTGAAAATCCGCGAAGTAGAAACCATATATTAATTTTATTATTTTTATATATTTTAAGCCTTTAAAAACCCTTCCCATACTCTTATAAACCTTTCCCACGCTCTTATAAACCCTTTCTACACTCTTAAACACACTTTTGAGACCCATCCTTACGTATTAGAAAAATATTTGTACGTGTATATATAGCTGTACAGTATATTTGAAAATACTGTAATAGATACTGGGTAAGTATATCAATAATAGTTTTTACTGTACTGCACAGCAAAGAAGAGCATTACAGCTCTTCTGAAGGCGCCACTTCAGCAGGCGCCTCGTCAGGTGGTGCAGTATCTTCGTCGTCGTCCGGAACTTCTTTTCGTGCTGAAGACGTAGGCGTGTCTTCTTTCTTTTTTCGGGTGAGGAACATAGTGATGGGCAGTTGCTGGCGCTGCCTTTTCTTCTGGGCGAGGAGGTTTTTATAGACTTCAATGCCTCCGTCAATTACATTTCTGAACTTCAACGAACGAATCATCTGGGGGTCCCATTCTTCAGCCCTTTCCTTAAGTTCTTTTGCCATTCTCACTAGGGTTGCGAGGCCTTCCAGTGATAGGCCTTCTTCTTCTTCATCCCCTGGACCCTCTTCTTCTTCCTCACTTGCTGACTTCGTCATCTCCGCCAGGTCTTCGTCCGTTAACGGATCTGAGTGGGTCTCGAGCAGCTCCTCAACGTCATCGGGAGTCATATCGTTGAAGCCATCTCCTCCTAGTAATTTTGCCAGCTTCACTGCCGATGGTTCAGATTCGGGGTCGTCGTCGCCAGCGCCTTCAGCAAACTTGGCGTAAAGCTGCCTGGCCTTCTCACGGATAACGTTGGTATCCAGTGGGATATTCTTCTTCCTGCAGTCACTGATCCAAAGGGCCAATGCAGACTCCATCCTTACAATGGCCTTATTGCGTGAAGTTACCACCCTTTTCGCTGTCTGGTTAAAGGACACTGCTGCCGTCGCCCTTATATTCTTTGTCGTCCTTCTTAATGGACCGGACCGTAGATTCATTGAGCCCGTAATGGCGGCCTACAGCCGCAAAGCTTCTCCCTTCCTTTAACATGTCGAGGAGTTTCACCTTCTCTACGATATTAAGCATCTTCCTCTGGTGCTTAGGTTCAGTTGCAGAACCCTTAGAAGACGCAGAACGTTTACCCGTCATCGTAGGGCTTGAAACAACTTCACAATTTTACACAAAATGCACAAAAACACAACACCGCAGGATACTGAACAGCGTGCTCTGATTGGTCGCGTCTCATCCATCTGCCAATAGTGTGCCACGTACGAAATCATCTGGGCAAACTAGCGCAAGCAACCCAAGCTTGGTTTTCCATACGCGCGATTCTTTGTCTACTCATTTATAATGCGTATTTTATTTCGATTTACTGTAATATTCTTTTAATATAGGTTTTAATGAATGTGTTATATTTTTATTTATATTATTATTAATTTTTTAGGCTAGAAAATGCTTATTTTACCGCAAAAATAATTAAAATCTAAAAAAATTAAAATACCTATAGGCCGCAGAATCCCGCGATATAATGAAAAATCCGATATTGAAGGAGCTGGGGCTCCCACGTCGATCGGAAGAATGGACGCGACAAAAAGCTAGAATTCATCCGAGTTGCTTTAATGAAATCAAACACTCAGGCACTCTGAAAACCCGTTTATCTGTCAGCAATATATATCTATTATCCCAGGGGGTTTGCCCAGGCCCGGCGCCAGGGGGCGTGGCCCAGCGTCCTGGCTGCGGCCTGGCAAGTTGAGGGCGAGCCTGCCCGGGCATGCCCGGGCATGCCCGGGCGTCCCGACCGAGGCCTGGCAAGTTGAGCGCGGGCCTGCCCGGGCGTCCTGGACGAGCCCGGCATGGTGATCGCTCCGCGTCCTTGATAGGTGCAAGGCGATTGTGAAACCCCAGCGGCAGCCGCTACACACGTCCCCCCAGAATCGACTTGCACCGGCAGGGTCAACTTGAGGGGGGGTCCTGATGACCCGGCCGAAGCGACCCCTGGCGGGTCGTGCGAGGGGGTCCGGTGAGGTGGTGGGCGGTCGAGTGGGGGGCACCGTGGACGGGGGGCGGCCTCGCCGCGGCGGAAGTGCCACCCGTGGTGGGTGGTCGACGGCCACGTGCGCCGGCTTGAGGCGGTCCACTGCAATCCGGTCCGACCTGCCGCCGATGTCGATGACGAACGACTTGTCGTCCCGTCGCAGCACCCGGAAGGGCCCGTCGTACGGCGGCTGGAGTGGCCACCGATGTGCGTCGTGACGCACAAAAACATACTCCGCTGTGCGGAGTGCTGGGGGGACGTAGGACTGGGGGTCACCGTGGTGGGATGTTGGCACGGGGGCAAACCGTCGGGCGGCCTCCTGGAGGTCCGAGCGCTGGTGAGCTGCGGACCAGGGACTGGTAGCGTCGGGCACAAATTCGCCCGGGACGCGTAGCACCTGGCCATAGACAAGCTCGGCGGTGGATGCCTGGAGGTCCTCCTTGGGGGCCGTGCGAAGGCCCAAAAGGACCCACGGCAGCCGGTCGGCCCAACCGACGTCTTGAAGGCCGGCCATGAGCGCGGCCTTCATGGAGCGGTGGAATCGCTCGCACAACCCGTTTGCTTGGGGGTGGTAGGCCGTAGTACGGTGGAGCTTGACCCCCAGGTTGCGGGCGACCGCGCCCCACAGCTCGGAGGTGAACTGTGGTCCGCGGTCTGACGAGATGTCCGCCGGTGCGCCGAAGCGGGCGACCCAGGTGGCGATGAAAGCCTGCGCCACGTCGGCGGTGGTGGTGGAGACGAGGGGAACGGCCTCCGGCCACCTGGTGGTCCTGTCCACCATGGTGAGCAGGTGTGTGAACCCCCGTGACGGGGGGAGGGGGCCCACCAGATCCACGTTGACGTGGTCGAAACGTCGTTCGGGCACGGTGAAAGGTGCCAGCGGGGCCTGGGTGTGTCGGTGGACCTTGGCCCGTTGGCAGGCCGTGCAGGTGCTGGTCCAATCGCGGACGTCCCGACGAAGGCCGTGCCAGACGAAACGCGCCGACACCAGCTTCTGGGAAGCTTTCCGGCCCGGGTGGGAAAGGCCGTGGAGGGAGGCGAAGATGCGGCGTTGCCAGGCGACGGGCACGATGGGGCGAGGCTGGCCTTGGGAGACGTCGCAGAGCAGGACAGTGTCCGCGCAGGGGATGTCGGCCAGGCGGAGGCCAGCACCTGCACGGCCTGCCAACGGGCCAAGGTCCACCGACACACCCAGGCCCCGCTGGCACCTTTCACCGTGCCCGAACGACGTTTCGACCACGTCAACGTGGATCTGGTGGGCCCCCTCCCCCCGTCACGGGGGTTCACACACCTGCTCACCATGGTGGACAGGACCACCAGGTGGCCGGAGGCCGTTCCCCTCGTCTCCACCACCACCGCCGACGTGGCGCAGGCTTTCATCGCCACCTGGGTCGCCCGCTTCGGCGCACCGGCGGACATCTCGTCAGACCGCGGACCACAGTTCACCTCCGAGCTGTGGGGCGCGGTCGCCCGCAACCTGGGGGTCAAGCTCCACCGTACTACGGCCTACCACCCCCAAGCAAACGGGTTGTGCGAGCGATTCCACCGCTCCATGAAGGCCGCGCTCATGGCCGGCCTTCAAGACGGCGGTTGGGCCGACCGGCTGCCGTGGGTCCTTTTGGGCCTTCGCACGGCCCCCAAGGAGGACCTCCAGGCATCCACCGCCGAGCTTGTCTATGGCCAGGTGCTACGCGTCCCGGGCGAATTCGTGCCCGACGCTACCAGTCCCTGGTCCGCAGCTCACCAGCGCTCGGACCTCCAGGAGGCCGCCCGACGGTTTGCCCCCGTGCCAACATCCCACCACGCAAGGCGATTGTGAAACCCCAGCGGCAGCCGCTACAATATATAATTTTACATATACTAGCGAGAAAAACCCGCGATGTACCAAAGCCGCGAAAAGTGAAGCGCGATATACTATCTATACTATAGCGAGGGATGACAGTATATATATATATATATATATATATATATATATATATATATATATATATATAAACAAATCTTCATGCATCACGTCAGGGACACGACGATTGAATTACTAAATATTTCACGTCAACTGCATCACGATCATTATCATACAGTAACAGAGAGCCATAGGTGAGTGTGTACGACCAAAAAGCACAAATTCACCCGAAAAACCCAAAGAAAACAATCCGTGAGGATTCTCGCCTCAAGTACCGGAAACCCACCGTCAGCAACTTCCTGAACACGCACTGACGTTTCTTCAAACCTCTGTGGGAAGTATAAAGACTTCCGATACCGATGCATTAATCGATGTAATAAAATGTTAATTGCAAATCAAGGTTTAAGACAAAATGCCAAAACATCTGACGCGATAAAGGCAAAACCGACCCAAAACTAACAAACAACAACAACAGCTTCTCATTACTAGATGTGGCCTATGTAAAGCTGGTATGGGGTGTGTTCCGTTAGCTTCGCCGTAGCACGCTTACCTCGCTCGTAATCGTATGTTATACAATGGAAAACCCAAAACATATTCAGGAGTTACATGAAAAATTGATGAGGAAATTCTTCTTCTTCATCTTTAATTTGCATAAAATAGTGTCTCAGAATGTATACATTTTTTCAGGTTAAAATTACCAAATTTATAAAATACGCACATAATGGTGGCCATGATAGTATGATTAGCGGCAGTACGCTTATCTCAGGAAAGATTTGTGAATAGTCTCTTCTCGCGTGTTATGTTAGGGTTAGGGATGTATGTAGTGTATTCTGTTATAGTTGTTTTGTGCCATTGGTGTGGATCGATACTTGAGTATTGAGATATCTGAAACGTAAGTGAATTTATTAAAGAGAAAGGAGCGCGGCGACCTCGTGTGTAAACGCATTGTGAGGCGGATAATTGGGTTTGAAGAGCAGTTGGACTTAGACTGTCCTCATTTGTAAATAACATTCGACTTGACTGTTTGAGTAACTCGGCGGTTGTTGTTTTACCCACAAAAGATCCGGTCCAGTCGGAGCAGCCTCTACTGACTGGACTCCTCAGCAAACCGGTAACATTGGTGAATACCGGTTTAATTACCGCGGCCTCGGAAATCATTCCTTTGCCGTCTTGTGGGATGATCATGAGCCGAAAAAAAGTTCTTGTTCCCTCGGACGTGTTCAAGAATGGCGCTGTTTTCGGTTAACGGCGCTCCGAGGTTATCCTTTTGTGTGTTAATGCGTTGACCGTTGCTGAGGTGTGCATTTAAAATCGGCACAGGTACAGGTACTCTCCACGTGCTTTGTAGATGCTCTCCTAATCGATACATTCTGGAAATTAAATGAACGACAGCAAACTTAATTACCAGATGTAATATTAGTATTGGCTCGAAGTACTCGCTGTTCTAACTCAATCATTATCATCATTTCTGGGCGCTTTAAAACTTTTTTCCGATGAACTTTTGCTAATTAGCCCTAAAAGTGATTTTAAAATGGGTAAGCTCTTCTTCTTCTTCTTCTTCTTCTTTCGTGTGCAGCACAAGCCTGCGGGTATAGCGTAATTTGCTGAAGGCTCACCTCATCCCGCTGACGCAGTTGCTTAGGAGCAATAATTTTGTAATTCGTTCAGGATGCCGGTGATAGCTCACCTACCCTTCGTGAAGGACACCGTGGGATGTTTAACCTCCACCGATTGATGCTGGCGGCCGGGATGCCGGTTGAAAGTGCATCCGAGGGACGGGACACGCATTGATGAATCGCTCTGCCTGTGAAACACCGACATGACAGTTTGTAGCTGGGTAGGGATTCGGACCCAGGTTAGACAGCATGGAGGCCATTCTGTCACAGCCAGCCCTCCCTATTAAACGTGCACGTTGTATCCACAAATTTAGGACTATTGCAGTGACATGTTCACATACAAACGGAATGGCACCAAACCTTGTATCCTCAATAGTAATCGATAATGAATGAATGAATGATCGTTTTAAGGCCATTTTCCCCGCTAGAGCGGGGGTTAGCCTTGCGGGCCCCATGACAATCATGGTTTCCTGTTTGAGGCAATGTTTTTATGGCCGGATGCCCTTCCTGACGCCAACCCTTGGTCACGCTCTTACGATGCGCAGGGATACGGTGTACCTATTCTAAACCGGGGTACACACCGTGATCATTCATCCCAGCAAGCTGGTACTCAATTTGCCGACCTCGGAAGGATGACAGGCTGAGTCAACCCCCCTGGCGTTAATTCAGCGATCGACCAGGATTCGAACCCAGGATCCCAAGCCGGCACCCCAACCGCTAAGCCAACACCGGGCTAGTACAATTAGACCGGCACTCGCTACAGCTCACACCTCCCTCCACCAGGCTCACCAGTTTATGTTTTGTATCCCACTGATAGGTCGGATCTGGATTCGGTCCTGGACCAAAATCGAATCTGCTTGTTCTTGTCGCCGAACCAACTCGTTACCTCCGCCACCAAAGGTGGATGGAGGTTATGTTTTCACCCCTGTCTGTCTGTCTGTCAGGTTGTGAACAAAATGTCTCAAAAAGTTGTGGACGGATTCGGACGAAATTTGGCAGAGAGGTAGTGTATGTAACAAGGTCGAAATGTTTAGATTTTGGTGAAGATCCGGGCTCGGATCCAGCTAGTAGAATTTTTTAAGTGATTCTTCACCATTGGTAAATCGGGCCAAAAACTATATCTCAAATCTCAAAGCAGGATCTCAAAAAGTTATGGATGGATTTGGATGAAACTTGTTGGACAGTTTGTGTATGTGACAAGGAAGAATCGATTCGACTTTGGTGAAGATCTGAATATGGATTCGGATATGAGAATTATTTAAATTTTTAAGTGATTCTTCACCATTGAGAGATATAGCCAAAAACGATTCATAGCAGGATATCTCAAAAACTTATGGATGGATTTGGATGAAACTTGTTGGACAGGTTGTGTGTGTGACGAGGAAGAATCGATTCAATTCTGGTGTAGATCCGGATACAGCTAGTAGAATTTGTTGCGATTCTTCACCATTAAGTGTTTAAAAGTGTTTAAAAGTTTAAAAACACTTAAAAGTGTTAAGTGTTTAAATTAAAATGCTTTTGCTCAAGGTCATCTTCCATCTGCTTGGAAATCTGCCAACATCACCGCTTTGCACAAAAAAGGTGCAAAAACAGATCCCAGCAACTACAGACCAATCAGCCTTCTCCCAATTATCAGCAAAGTCATGGAATCCATCATTGCTTCAGATATGAAATCTTTCCTCTTCTCCAATGGCTTGATCTCTGATCATCAATTTGGTTTCAGACCTGGACACTCCACTCTGGACATGCTGCTTCTGCTTTCTCAACAATGGATGGAGGTCCTCAATGCCAAACAGGAAATTAGAGCAGTCTCCCTTGACATATCACGTGCCTTCGATACGGTCTGGCACCCCGCTCTGCTCACCAAACTCTCCTCTTTTGGTATCCATGGAAATCTCCACGCATGACTGGCGGACTTCCTCTCTAGTCAGTCAACGTGTGGCCCTGAATGGGTTTCTCTCATCTCTTCCTGTTCAGGCTTGAGTTCCCCAAGGCAGTGTTCTGGGCCCTGTGCTTTTTCTGGTCTTCATCAATGATCTCTCTGACTCTCTTGAAAATCCTCTCTATCTCTTTGCTGACGACTCTACTCTCTGTCGCTCCATTCTTCATCCCTCAGATCGGCAGCCTGCAGCCTCCTCACTCTCTGCAGACCTTGACAAAATCACAGACTGGGCAAACAAGTCGAACATGTCTTTCAATCCTGACAAATCTCACACTCTTACGATGTCTCTCCGAAAAGACCGACTGGACAACCCTCCCATCCACTTTCTGAATAATCCTCTCCAAGAAGTTCTGTCACTCAAGCTTTTCGGTCTCACTATCTGCCATGATCTTTCCTGGGAAAACCACATTTCAAATCTGGCCTCCAAAGCCAGTCGCCGACTGGGCATCCTCCGTCGTGCGAAGTCCTTCCTTGGCACACCTGAGCTCCTCACCACATACAAGGCTTTCATCCGCAGCTCAATGGAATACTGCTCTCCCCTCTGGGCTGGTGCTCCTGCCTCACACCTAGCTCGCCTTCACGCTGTTGAAACCAAAGCATTCAGAATCATTGGAATCTCCCGCGATGAAGCTAACTCCAAGGGCCTCTCACTCACTCACTCACCGCAGGCAAGTTGGTGGTCTTTCCGTCTTCTACCGACTCCTCTCTGGCCTTGCCCCCCCAGCTCTCTCTGGGCTCTGTCCCGCAAATATTCCTACAGGTCGCACAAGATCTGCCTGCAACCCTCTTATGGTTAAACTGCCAAAATCAAGACTCTCTGCTCACCTTCACTCCTTCATTCCTCTTTTCTCCCGCCTCTGGAACAAACTCCCTCACTCTCTTCAATCCCACTCCACCCTCCAAATCTTTAAAACAGCTGTTCACCACCATCTCTTATCTTCCCCCATCCAAAACCTTGATCTTTTCTACCCCCGCTAATTTCACCCCAATTCCACTTTTTTGAAATACCAACTTCTGTCCAGGAAGTCCTTGGTGTCCTTGTGTTTTATACTTCTCCCTCCCCCCCCCCCCCCCCTTCCCATGCCTCCTCCCCCCGGGCCCTCTCCCTTCCACACATCTCCCTGCTCTCGGATGTTGTGTTTGTGTGCTTCCCCTTCTCTCCCCATCTTGTCTTCCGCTCCCTCTTTTTGGGTATTTTGTTTGTCTGGTTGATTTGTTTGTGAAGTAAATGTTAGCTCTTTCACGAGCCTCGATTCAGTATAAAAAAAAAAAAAGAAAAAAAAAAAAAAGTGATATGGACAACCAGGTATACTCTCCACTGAGTGCCGTTCTAGTTCACCTAGTTTTCTCATATGTCCACATCTTTTTGAAATACCATGCTATATATTGTTTTTAGCCCTATCACTTAATGATAAAGAGTTGCTTCAAAAATTAAAAAAAGAATATTATCCGGATCTGTATTCGGAAAACTGAAAAAATATTTTCTTCTCATATCCGGATCTGTTTTCGGATCTTCATCAAAATTGAATCGACTCTTCCTTGTCACACACACAACCGGTCCACCAAATTTCGTCCGAATCCATCCACAACTTTTTGAGATATCCTGTTCACAAACAGACAGAACGGGTGAAAACAACTTCCATCCATCCACTTTCAGTGGTGGAGGTAATAACAATTCAGTCATTACTGTCCTCTAAATTTTGTTTGTTATTGTAATGAATGCAGTTTATCAGTGCAGAGTGCAGACAGACTTCAGTATAGGCTGGATGATGGTCAATACAATGTGAGGTGTTCATCACATTTTTAGAATGTTGGTGCTTGTATTATATTTGGCTGTGGAGCCAGAATTTTATATGTTCGTTATTAGTCCCCTACTGGTGTACACCGGAGGGGACTATAGGTTTGCACGCCGTCCCTCCCTCCCTCCGTCTGTCCGTCCGTCAGTCCGTCACGCAAAGAACAGTTTTCCGGACTTTTTTTTTCTAAACTCTTCATGCTAATGATTTCAAACTTGGTACATGATTTCCTCATGATAAGTTGCAGATCAAGTTCGAACTTCACGACGTTTCGATCATTTTTGACAAAGTTATGGCACTTTGAACTTTGGTAATTTCCCCAACAGTTTTCCGGACGACAGACTGCCGGTAGGGGACATGTATTGCAGCGCAATACTCAGAATGCTTGTTTATTTTGTAATTAGAATGTCATACTGTAAAATCACCTTTAGAGGCCATTTTTCCCCGCAAAGCGGGGGTTGGCCTTTTTCGGGAACCGTGGTTGTTGTTGTTTTTTTGGTCCCCTTTTTGAAGCAATGTTTTACGGCCGGATGCCCTTCCTGCCGCCAACCCTTTTTGCCGCCTTTAACAACAAACAGGGAATTACCAGTGAACTGGTACTCAATTAGCCGACCTCGGAAGGATGACAGGCTGAGTCAACCCCCCTGGTGTTAATTCAGCGATCGACTGGGATTCGAACCCAGGATCCTAGGATCCTAAGCCGGCACCCTAGCCGCTAGCCCAACACCAGGGATTGGTGTTGTCATACTGTGGAAATCTGTCATACTGAATGTCATACTGTGGAAACACATATTAAGCTGCTCCATACACTGTAATATGGCATGCTTTAAAAACATGGGAATTCTTTTGGATTATTTGTGCTTAATTAGCCAAATCAACTCTCAGGAGATAGACAATCAATTTGATGCATCACATTCCACATTAGAACGATCAGACAATAGAACTCCACAAAATCATCACACACACACACACACACACACACACACACATGCACACACACACACGTGTCGTCCATTTATAGTAGATAGTGGGCCATAACATTGGTTCTTCACTTGTATTGGCCAGCACATGTTTCATAGAAGTTTCCTTTGCTTTTCGGAAAAAGATAAAAACCAATCCGATCAGGAACTTGCATCCGCTTTACTTTTTTGCTTGATGGTTGTGATGAAGTGAAGTATAATGTAAATTAATTGTGCATGCATGTGTTTGTTTTGTTTTGTCAGGAGATGGCTGCAAAAGACACTTTTCCAAACTGGTTGCAATCCCAAGGCTTGAGAGTGGAAACTGCCCAAGCTGTGATCACTGACCTTGGTATTGAGAATAGAGACGTGCTCCGAGCTTGTACCGAGACAGAATCAGTTAAAGCTGAGCTCTTTTCATTCATGAAACAAAAGTTTCCTTTTGCTATGTACGCGGAAGTTCGCAGCTTTGTGAAGTCTTTCTGGGAACCCCAAGTTGTTCGTCCTGCTGGTCCTGCACTGGTAGATGTTTTGTGCTCCATGCTGAAGTCTGTGAGCTGGGAACTTTCCAATTGTGCCCAAAAACTAAGCTTCTTAGATTCTCCTACCCCTTCTATCGAAGTTGAAAATGGATCATTGGAAAATACTGAAGGAGTCTTTGAAATCAAGATAAGTGATGTCTGCAGTCTTCATCCAGAAGAGGAAAGAGTAAACCTACAATTTGGTAAAGATCCAATTTTCCCTTTTGTTTTGATGTGATCTTTATGCATTGGAGTTAGATTAAAGACATAGTGGAGTTTTGTTTGACAAAAAAAGTGAATTCGTTTTGTTATGAGCTATGGGACATAGTATTATGGGATCTAACTTGCTTATAATTTTACAGGTGGAGTTGTTCTTGAAGGACAACTTGTCTCTATGCTTGTCTTCTGGGGGTTGGCTCTGATATTCCAACTGGAAATTTTTATGCCCCCACCAAAGAAGTTGCTGGAGGCATTATGTTTTTCGGTTTGTCCGTCTGTGCGTCTGTCCATTCGTGCTTCCGTCCGTCCATCCGTCCATGATAGGTTTTCGTTACCGTGATAACTTGAGAACAGCTGAAGGGATCTAAATCTTCAGATTATTCAGATTCAATAAACGTACAGATCAAAATCAAACTTGGTACAGGTATATACGAGTATATTGATGTAAAGATGAACTGATTCGATTTTGGGGTCAAAAGGTCAAATGTCAGCTTTCCCATTGTGTAAAAATTCCGTTACCGAGCTAACTTGTGAACCAGACATGGGGATTCTCACCAAACTTCGTATAATTATATATTATGATGCAAAAATTAACTGATTATATTTTGGTGTCAAGAGGTCAAAGGTCATGTTAAGTTACAATTAATTTGTTACCGTGATAACTTGAGAACGGCTGAAAGGATCTAATGGCGCTTTTCCATTCCACAGTATGGTTCGGTACGGTACGGTATGGTAATTCCTGTGTGGTTTTTCCATCGCACAACAGAACCGTGAACATAGGCGGAGTTATCTGAAGTGACGAAAAAAAACAGCGACCGTTGTGGTGCCGTAATTTCTCATGCGACACTAAACTGTAAACAGCTCCGCAACAATGGAGGAACTTGAAGCTGTGTTTTACTTCAATGTCGGGTTTTGCTTTTATCTGAACATGAGTTTTTTAGCGAAATGCAAAAAGAAAGAGGAAGTGTTCGAGAAGACGCCAGAAAGAAGACAGCTAAAATGAGAAAAACGTTTGCAGACAATTATGAAGACCGATGATTTGGGCCTTGTTCGTCGGCGCAAACAAAGAATAAACGTACAGTGCATTCAGAAAGTATTCAGACCCCTTCACCTTTTTCACATTTTGTTATGTTGCAGCCTTATGCTGAAATCGTTTAAATTCATTTTTTCCCTCCTCAATCTACACTCAATACCCCACAATGACAAAGAGAAAACAGGATTTTAGAAAGTTTTGCAAATTTATTAAAAAGAAAAAACTGAAATATCACATTGACATAAGTATTCAGACCCTTTGCTATGACACTTGAAATTTAGCTCAGGTGCCTCCCATTTCTCTTGATCATCTTTGAGATGTTTCTACACCTTGCCTGGAGTCCACCTATGGTAAATTCAATTGATTGGACATGATTTGGAAAGGTATACACCTGTCTATATAAGGTCTCACAGCTGACAATGCATATCAGAGCAAAAACCAAGCCATGAGGTCGAAGGAACTGCCTGCAGAGCTCAGCGACAGGATTGTGTCGAGGCACAGATCTGGAGAAGCCTTCAAAACATTTCTGCTGCATTGAAGGTTCCCAAGAGCACAGTGGCCTCCAAAATTCTTAAATGGAAGAAGTTTGGAACAATCAGGACTCTTCCTAGAGTTGGCCGCCTGGCCAAACTGAGCAATCGGGGGAGAAGGGCCTTGGTAAGAGAGGTGACCAAGAACCCGATGGTCACTGGCTGAGCTCCAGAGATCCTGTGTGGAGATGGGAGAAACTTCCAGAAGGACAACTATCACTGCAACACGCCACCGATCTGGGCATTATGGCAGAGTGGCCAGACGGAAGCCTCTACTCAGTGAAAGACACATGAAAGCCCACAGAAGCTTGTTTCTCAGTCTGAGAGTCCTTTAGGTGCTTTTTTGCAAACTCCAAGCGGGAAAAAATGAATAAAAATTACAGTAGGAGGTCATAAATAAGATGCGGCAGAAGGCCAAGTCAAAGCAAAATGCCTCAAAAATAAGCACTTTTCATTATTGGAGTGATGCCACCTTGCCTTACACCAAGCCAGAAAAGCAGAGTTTGGACCCGACATGCTTCAGCAAGGCCTTGTATTCTCTGTTGCCCTCGCCAAGAGTCAAACTCTCCTCCATGATGACGGTCTCTGCACTTTGAAAACTCCAGTGATAAACTCCTTAAATAATATTTTATAAAATAATATTGACCAGGGGTCAAAGTCAGTCCAGGTTTGAGCCCCTCCCCTCCCCACCTCTCCTCAAAATAGGTATTTACTCTTTTCTCCTAAACTACGCACACTATTTAGATAAAGCTTCACCACAACCTTCATCACCCATGATCTACTTTTTTGATCTCCATGATCTACATAAAGTTTGTTCATGATATTAAGATAAATCAGGATTTAGGGAGGTATACTGAGGGGTTGACTCCCAACCTCCAAATGGGTACAGTATTTGCTTTCTTCCGTGACACCACACACACAATTTCGATGAAACTTGACCACAACCTTCATCAGCTGCAATATACTAATGTTTGTTCATGACATGAAAATAAATAAATGGGGGTTTGAGGGTGTCTAATCGGGGTCTACGTTCACAGGTGAAGAGGAACCAGTGGAGATGGAGCATTCTGAATTTAACTTGAATGCACCTTCCGACGAGACTTTAATTTTTGAAGATGAAGAGCAAAGGGCATGCGAAGCAATAGCAGAATGTAGCAATCCAGAATCCCTGACAGCAGGTGAGTGCAACAGCATGCAAACAAACAATCAGCTGCATAATGTTTTCTTAAGATTTAAATTGATTTACCTGACTTTTTTTCCCCCCAAATGACACTGCAAATAATTCAGTTGTAATAATAAGCAATTTATGACAACAAAATATAAAAATATTTGTTTCACAACTTTTAAGTTCAAGTTAAATTGGACTATTGCAATAATTGATGTGGAGGTGTTGACTGATGAATGGCTCATGGATATTTGATGCTCCAATAAAAAAAAAAATTTAGGTTTTGGAGTTGATACCTACAATTCAGTGTGTTTGATTGAAATTTATAGGCTCCAAAACAAATTCTGTATAATTGAATTTTTCCTTTACTTGTCATCCGTTTCTGGTCATCAGTTTCTAAAATGGGAATACCTGTATGTTTCCACAACAATTTAAAAAAATCCTGAAGTGCCGACGTTTGTCTATTCATCATGTTAACAAACATGCAATTAATCCAATGTAGAGGAGCATGTGAACATGGAACATGAAGAGAGGGGAAGAAGACTTGGAACTGGAGTAAGCATAGATATTGGAGAAATCGTACTATAATTTGAGAAGTGTCTTGGTTGATTGTTTGTGTGTACGTTTGTGTTTTTGACTTATTTGCACTCCTGAACCACGGAACGGAATGAGTTGAAATCTCAGAGCTGTACTTGGGGTGTGCACTGGAAGGTTTTTGGCAGTAAAAAGAAAAAAGAGAAAAAATAATGTGTTATGCACAATGAAGTGAACTGAATTTTCAAACAGTGGAGGTCTAGTGCTGAGAACACTGAGCCCAGGCATCTCAGGGGTTATAGGTTCAAATGCAGATGAAGGAAGTATTAATGAGGATTTGTATCCTAAAATTCTGCAAACCAGGAAATCGCTTTTCACTTCCGCCCACCTTTCGGTTTTTTGTTTTTTTTTGTTTTTATGTTTTCACCCGTCTGTCTGTCTGTCTATTTGTGAAACGAATAGCTCAAAAATTATTCTAAGTGATTAATCACCATTGATTGATCTGGCCAAAAACGATATATAGCATGATATTTCAAAAGGTTTTGGATGGATTATGACAAAACATGGTGGACGAGTTGGTTAGGCGACAACAAGCCGATTAAATTTTGGTTAAAATCCAGATCCGGCCTATCAGGGGGATATAAAACGTAAACTCTAAACTGGTGGACGTATGCGTTCTACCTGGTGGAAGTGCCGTTCTAGTTCAATATTGGATGACATTAAAACCCCAGCTAGCACATGAATGATCTTCAGAGATGGGAAATCTACATCACACATGTCACATTAACATGCTACCTATGAAATAGGGGATATCGTCCGAATTTTCCAAAAGATGTTATTGTTGTACATTTGTTGAAGGAATATTTTTTAAAAATAATTGTTGAGAATTTTTTGAGCTTAAATTTGAGAAATGTGTTGCATGCAATGAAAATTTAGAATACTTGTATAATACATATTGTTTTTGGGTTGGTTTAGATTATATAAGTTATTTCAATCGTATATGTTCAGCATAAGCATACATCATTAGTGTATGACAGGCAAATGTCGAGTTTCTTTTAGTGACGTTCCCTTGTCTCTCCTCCCAAAAGGTTAATGTCTAAACCCCCATCTCCCCACCTTACGTTTAATGTGTTTTTTCCCATTGGTTATCTCCATTTGAGGGTTTGAGAAGGTGGGCCAAAGCCCTCCCAGGTCTCAACGTGTGTGTGTGTGTGCGTGTGCGTGTGCGTGTGTGTGTATGCTGAATGGGTTCATCAAAAATGTAGTGGTCTGAGAGGGTCATTAACCAGTGTGGCAGCTACATTAAAGTGTAAGGTGTGCACAGAGGGAGCTGCAGATGGAGAAAATGTTGAGTTGGATCTTGGAGATGGCGTGAAGCTGGATGGTGTGAAAACATTTTGCTACCGAGGAGACATGCTGAATGGAGAAGGTGGATCAGACTCTGCGATGGTGGTTGCTGGAGTGAGATGTGCATGGAAGAAGTTTCGGGAACTGAGTGGTGTGCTGACGAGGAGGGGAGTGTCGTTGAAGCTGAAGGGAAAGGTGTATGCTGCATGTGTGAGAAGTGTTATGATTTATGGGAGCGAGACATGGGTAATGAACGTAGAGCAGCAACGAAGGCTGAAAAGGGTGGAAATGCAAATGGTTCGATGGATGTGCGGAGTATCGTTGAGAGAGAGGAAGGCAAATGATGAATTGCAAAAGATGATGGGAATAGAGCCTGTGATTGATGCTGTGAAGAGAAACAGGTTGAGATGGTTTGGTCATGTGTTGAGGAAGGATTAAAGTGACTGGTTGAGAAGAGTGATGGAAATGAATGTAGAAGGAAGTAGGGGACGGGGAAGACCGAGAAAGACTTGGCTAAAGATGGTGGAAGAAGAAATGCGGGCAAGGGGGTTAACAAGGGGAGATGTAGAAAATAGGGGAAAATGGAGAAGATCGTCATGGGGCCCGCAAGGCTAACCCCCGCTCTAGCAGGGAAAATGGCCTTAAAATGCCTGTTGTTATTGTTGTTGTATGTGTGTACATGCAAGTTGTTGTTATCTCCACACGTCGGTGGGTTTCAGGTGATTGAACGGAGACCTTCCAGGTCTCAAAGTATCCACCTCCGTTGTGATTCCCTTGTGGCGTTTTCATTTAAAAGAACAGCAGCGCCAGGCTCCACGTGGACCTCAGACAGCCACATCAAACAGAACTATCAAGAACCAAGTGCATCCACGCGGTTGGCATGAGCATGGGACATAGAAGAGCATGAGACTCCGAGAAGGCGGGGGGATGGAGGGAGGGGACTATCAGTGTGCATCGGGTGGCAATTGGCGCCACCTTGAAGGAAACCTATAAGAGGCCAATAAATCGCTCTCTTCCGGCTTGGTTCTTCTAGCACTCTGTTCCTGCACATGCTCTCTGGCAACGAGCTCTCTCTCTCTCCTCTCTCTTTTCCCTCCCCCCCCCCCCCCTCTCTCTCTCCCTCCCCCACTCTCTCTGCGTTGCTGCTGTTCCTGCCTGTGCCCCTGTGGTTCCTGCCTGAGTTTGCACATTGTTAATGACACATGCAAACCTGTACATAGGACGAGGCTCTCAAGCCCATGCGCCGGCTCGTCTCAACACCAAGACCAGGCGTGACCGCTCGTGTCTCAAGTTCTTTGTGTCTCGTCTTTCTCATCAATATATAGACTTCCGGGTTCGGTTGCGAGAGGACGCTGGCGTTGCATATTCGCCGCTTCTCCGACTGGATGGATGTACAGGGTCTGCTTCTACTTTTCTGACCTGACATCTCACACCTGTCCTGCCTTTTCACACCCGCACGTGCCGCGTGTTCTCCGGCTGGATAACGGAATCTGCTTTTGATGGTACGGAATACGGAATCGAAAGGCCCGCTCCCGTTGTTTGTGGCCGTGGCCTTGTTTGCCGGTGGCCTTGTGGCCTTGTTTGCCGCTGTGGTCTTGATTAGCGGCTGCAGTCGTTTGCCGCTGCGTTTGCCGCTGCGTTTGCCGCTGCGTTTGCCGCTTTGCCTCCTCGACCTTGGCCTCGTACTCGTCCCTTCGCTCCTGCCTGGCATGGCTCTGAAGTACTCCGCCGCAAGGCTTCTTCTGCTCAATACCCGCTCCACCCCATCATGCATCTCTGCCATCAAATCAAATGGACTCCTCCGACGACCCAGGTACATTCACCGTGGCTCCGGTCGCAAGTTTGTTTATTTGCAATCAGGTCACTCCATCCCCGTCCTCTGGTCGGCTCAGCGCACTCTCACTCTTCGTCCCAGCGCACCTGGTCACAGCAACCCACACGATCGCACCTCTTGCCTACGAACCCTGGCTAAATCACCTGAATTCATCCCTGCTGTTCAAAACAACATCAAGCTCACCCTGTTCAACACCCGGTCCCTCAACAATAAATGCCTCATCCTGAACGAATACATCCTGGATAACAAACTGGACTTTCTCTGTCTCACCGAAACCTGGCAACAACCTCTGGACTACTACACACTCAACCTCACCACACCCAATGGATATTCCTACGTCAATAAACCACGCTCGGAGGGCCGAGGTGGTGGAATTGCCGTTATCCACCGTCAAGACATCAAGACCAACCTCATCTCCATCTCATCTGCTCCATCATTTGAACACCTGGCTTTAAAACTCTCTGGTCACACGCAGTCAGTCATGGCTGTCGTCTACCGCCCTCCCAAACCACACCCATCATTCCTGTCTGACTTCTCCTACTTTCTGACCCAGCTATGTTCCCTCTCCCCCTCAATCCTCCTCCTTGGTGATTTCAATATCCACATGGACTCCACTGACTCCACAATAACCACTGACTTCACTGATTTACTCACCTGCTTTAACCTCACTCAACATGTCGACTTTCCTACCCATATCCGTGGTCACATTTTGGACCTTGTCTGCTCCACTGGATTAAATTTGCACCATCTCTATGGCTCCGACCTCACCCTCTCTGACCACTTAGCCATCACTCTGACCATCAACATCCCCGCCCCAACACCAAGGCATTATCGCACAATCAACTTCCGTAAGCTAAACGCTCTTTCACCTACCTCATTCTCATCCACCCTCTCTGAAAAAATGTCCACTTCTCCCTTCATTGACCTCCACACCCCTTCCGACCTCACTGACTACTACAACCACACTCTCTCCTCCTGCCTTGACCAGCTTGCGCCTGTAAAAACCAAAACAGTTTCTTTCACCCATTCTGCTCCCTGGTTTACCCCTGAACTCCACCTGATGAAAACTCGTGCTCGCCAACTTGAAAGACTCCGCAATAAAACGGGTCTCACAGTTCACTCCCAAGCCTACAAGGACCACATACAACACTACAAAGATGCCCTCTCCCGCGCCCGCTCTGCCTACTACTCTCAAATTATCCACTCTGGCTCCGGAAACCCAAAAGCACTCTTCTCGACAATAAACAAACTCCTCCGCCCCCTGAACACCACCACCCAGTCATTCACAGTAGACAACTGCATCTCCTTCCTCTCTTTCTTCCAACGCAAAATTGACAACATCTACAACAGCTTGACCACCGCCGCACCCGCTCCCCCTCCAACCACCTGCCCCCCCTTGTCCTGCCATCCCCTGTCTCGGTTCTCCCCAATCTCTCCTACTGACCTCTCTGAACTCCTCATAGGAATGAAAACTGCCACCTGCACTCTTGACCCCATCCCCTCCAGCTTTGTCAAAGCCTCCCTCCCTGCTCTCTCTCCACTTATCATTGCAACACTAAACTCCTCCCTGTCTACAGGCATCGTCCCACCTTCCCTCAAAATTGCTGCTGTTACCCCCATTCTAAAAAAACCTGGTCTAAACCCTGACACCCTAAACAACTTCAGACCCATCTCCAACCTACCCTTTCTGTCAAAAGTTTTGGAACGCGCTGTAGCCACTCAACTCAAACATCATCTCTCTGCCAATAACTTGTATGAAACATTCCAATCCGGATTCCGCTCCAACCACAGTACTGAAACTGCTCTCCTCAAAATCACCAACGACCTTCTCCTCTCCTCTGACGCTGGCAACCTCAACATTCTCGTCCTCCTCGACCTCAGCGCTGCCTTTGACACCATCGATCACACTATCCTCCTCACCCGACTTGAATCCACCTTTAACGTCACCGGCACTGCCCTCTCTTGGATTAAATCATACCTCTCTGACAGATGCCAGTTCATCTCCATCAATAACTGCAAATCCCCCACTGCTCCCCTCCCCCAAGGTGTCCCCCAAGGTTCAGTTCTTGGCCCCCTCCTCTTCATCCTTTACCTGTCCCCGCTCGGTCACTTAATCCGCCGTCATGGTCTCCAATTCCACTGCTTCGCCGATGACATCCAGCTTTTCATCTCCACCAAGTCCGTCTCCACCGACACCCACTCTATCCTGACAAACTGCATCACTGAAATAAAATCCTGGCTTCAAATCAACTTCCTCAAGCTTAACTGTGATAAATCTGAAATAATCATCATTGGCCCAAAAACGCTCACAAAATCCACCCATAACTTTGCCCTCAACATCGACGGTATCCCAGTATCCACCTCCCCTCACATCCGGAATCTTGGCGTCATCTTTGACCAAACCCTTTCCTTCGACAAATACACTAAACAGATCACAAAGTCAGCCTTCTTTCACCTGAAAAACATTGCCCGTCTCCGCTCATCCCTCTCCTCCACGGCTGCAGAAACCCTCATCCACGCCTTCATCACCTCCCGTCTGGACTACTGCAATAGCCTCCTCTATGGTTCACCCTCAAAAATCACCAATAAACTCCAATACATTCAGAACTCCGCTGCCCGTCTACTCACTCATTCCCGGACCCGTGACCACATCACCCCCGTCCTTTACAAGCTTCACTGGCTCCCCATCCCCCAGAGAATCCAGTACAAAATCCTCCTCTTGACATACAAAGCCCTCCATAACCTGGCCCCATCCTACCTGGCTGACCTCCTCTCCAGACACACTCCCACCCGCAACCTCCGCTCTGCTGGTACCAACCTCCTGACCCCCTCCATCCGGACCAAATTCAGATCCTGGGGGGACAGGGCCTTCTCCATCGCTGCTCCCACCCTCTGGAACTCACTACCTCACACCATCAGAGACTCCTCCTCACTCACCACATTCAAAACATCACTAAAGACCCACCTGTTCAACGCTGCATTCAACATTCAACCCACAGCATTTAACCCCTGACTATCTCTTCTCCTTCTCCCTCCTTTTGCTTTAAATATTTCCCTATTGATTCTTGTCTTGTCTTTTTGATTCTTGTCTTATATATATGCCGTATATCGCTGCTGTTTGTTTTCTTGATTCTTGTCTTTTTGCAATTGTTGTTTTCATGTATTGTTATGCATTATGTTTTCCACTCTGTCAAAGCGCCTTTGGGCTTCTGGAAAAGCGCTATACAAAATAAATGAATTATTATTATTATTATATATCAGTCCCGTGTTCCCCCATATGAATGCGATAAGAAATGGGCAATTAAGTGTGATGTCGAAACCGTAGGTGCGGGTGGTTATATTTACTTGTTGTACCTCTGTCTGTGATCACCACTTGCGGCTGTTTCTCTTCCCTTCTCTCCACCGCCCATATTTTTTTCAGGCTAATAAACCTGTGTAATGAGAACCTGTCTTGTGGCCATTGGGGGAACAGGAACTCCTTGTGTGCAATAGTAATTTGGAACAAACCCATTACATGGGTGAATTGGGTTTGCATGTTGAGGTGCTATTAAAACTGAGATGTCTGTCTCTGTTTGCTCGGCCATTTCAACAGGCAGATTCGCCAGCGACCGGATGGTTCTTAAACCACCGACCTGCATGCAAATTATGGGTGGACATCTCGACCCTACCCACCTGGCGGTGTAATGGTGGTTGGAATCCCTTGACCATAACAATGTTGTCAAATTTTTGTACTGTATGTATTTTCAAAGTCATGTTCATGAAACATTTGGAAAACAGAAGAGAGCAGAACAGGCAGAGAAGAGCAGAAAGCGATGAAGCGCACCAATTCAACAGGTGGGTGCTTGGAGGAAGAATGGGCAAGGAGGAATGTGAAACAAATGTCGAATAATCATGCACTTTCCCATAATTGCAGAATGAAATTGTATGTAACTGGAAACACCAAAGGGGGAAGAAGGAGGTGGCCATCCCAACTTGGTGAAACATTCGCATGCACACTCTGAGTACCTGAGTACAACCACAAAGTTTCAACTTATTTCATCCAGCGGTTTAGGAGTGCTTAAAAGATGGAGAATGTATGGAAATTGGCCAAGTAGTTTTTGGTTCACGAGTTATCAAGTGACCACTATATTCGTCATGTGTGTGCGTCTGTCTGTGTGTCTGTCTGTCCGTCCGCAGCATAACTACCTGATGATATCATCCGATCTTGATGAAACTTGGGTGGGAGGTTGATATCATGATGTAGTTGTGTCCTGCCTAGAGTGGGCGTATTGTGCCCATTGTGGGCAGAGCCACGCCCGAAAAAGATGTCTTTTTAGGGGGTAATCGAGTTCAAGCTACATCTTCTCCGAGTGGTTTGGAGGAATCTGACAGGGGTTTCGATATTTGGTTCGGCGAATGTCATGTGTCTAGCCCCACGGAGCTCGATTATTTGCCTTTTTTTTTCCCCTTTTTTTTTTTTCCTTTTTTTTTTCTTCATCTTTTTCCCCCATTTCATTTTTCACCAAATTTTCGGTATTATGTAGCTAACTAACCTCATAACTGATTATACATTATTTTCTATCTCATTTAAAGGTCAGTAACCTTCGTTTTGACATTTCCGGGCCTGGCCTGTCCGGGCCTGTTTCGGTTATAGTCCGTCCTTTGTCATTGAATACCGCTCGCTCGTGAACCATCGTCGTCTCCTGACTTTCTATTCTATATCGTTTTCATACAGATATTATTATAACACCATAAACCACTGGGACTTGTATTACACTCTCTTACCAGGGCCTGTTTTTTTAATGCCTAAAACCTTCGCAGGCACACTACCAGTACAACCACCAAATTTCAACATGTTTTATCTAGCCGTTTAGGGTGCATATACAGGTAGTGGACAAAAAATGGAAACACCTGGGTAAATGAGGGACCCCAAGTAACGACTTCCACATAGGTGTGGCCCATGTGTTCATTCATCAAATAACATCCCAGGCCATGCATAAAAATGATGCACAGACCTCGTTGCCTATAATTATGGCTAGCAATACTGCAATAGGAGACCCCCAATGTCCCCATCCACAGAGCACGTGAGGTCGCTCAATGGTTTTATTTTGGCCCCATCCACAGAGCATGTGCTCAATGGTTTTATTAACATGACAATGATGTTATCCATTTGCCATGGCCTTCTCAGTTACTAGATTTAAACTCAATCGAGCATTTATGGGATACTCTGGAATGATGCCTGAGACAGCGTATTCCACTTCCATCAAAGAGGTGTGAATTGATTGACTTTCTCTTAGAAGAATGGTGTTGGTGCCACATCTCTCCTGCAGAATTTGAAAAGCTGGTGGACTCTATGCCATTGCGCATACAGGCCTTCTGGCCCCACGTGGTATCCTAACGTCCTATTAAGTGACTTTACATTGGTGTTTCCATTTTTTTCCCACTACCTCATGGTCAAACGTAAACAAAAACAAACACATCCACAAGCCAAATTACAGACCCTATATAAAGTCTACACCCACTTTCAAAATTTTCACCTTTTTGTTGACTTATAGCCTGCAATTAAATTGCATTAAATCAGACGTTTTCCACCTTTATTTACATATCGTAACCTACAACTTCCAAGTGAAAAACAAATTCTACCCCTAACAACACAGCACATCACCCAAAGAACACTATCCCTATTGTGAGGCATGGTGGTGGCAGCATCATGTTATGGGGTTGTTTCTCATCAGCAGGGACTGGGGCACTTGTCAGGATAGAAGGGAAAATGGATGGAGCAAAATACAGAAAAATCCTAGAGAAAACCTGCTGCTCTCTGCAGAAAAAGCTGAAATTGGGACAGAAGTTCACCTTTCAGCATGACAACAACCCAAAGTACACAGCCAAAGCTACACTGGAGTGGCTAAGGAACAAAAAGAGAAATGTCCTTGAGTGGCCCAGTCAGAGCCCTGACCTAAGTCCAATCAAAAATCTGTGGCATGACTTGAAGATTGCTGTCTGTCAATGCTCCCCTCCACTTGACTGAGTTTGAACAGTTTTGTGCAGAATAATTGGCAAATATTGCCCAATCAATGTGTGCAAAGTTGCTAGAGATCTATCCCAACAGACCCACAGCTGTAATTGCTGTCAAAGTTGCTTCCACCAAGTATTAACTCGGGGAGTGGACACTTATCCAACCAAGATAAACTAGTTTTGTATTTTTAATTAATTTTCTGAAATTTGTAGAATTTGTTTTTTACTTGGAAGGTGTGGGTTACGATGTGTAAATAAAGGTGGAAAAAGTCTGATTAATGCATTTTAATTCCAAGCTGTAAAGCAACAAAAGGTGAAAAATTTGAAAGGGGTTGTTGACTTTCTATAGGCACTGTATAGTATATACAGTATGATAAACCTCATTCTTTGAGCACAGTTACTTGTATTTATTATTTTTGAATATTTGTCTGTTGTGTCATAACGGTCTTGCTTTTGTGTTATCTAAAAAAAAACATTCCCTGGACCAAAAACAAAAATACATGCATCCTTTCTGTTTGTTATTTTGATTTCATAATTCTTATGTTTCTGAAAACGTTCTGCTGTTGCTTCATCTTTGGTTGTCAATCAATCATTCTCTTCAAGCAATCAGTAATTGCCTTTGTTCACAAACGAGCTGCCTTTACACATTAATGCAGGACATATATCAATATTTTCTTTATTCACGACAAACACAGTATCAAACATTGCGTTGGTTAAAAAAAAAAAAATTATAAGTGCCACTTTGGTTCGAAAGGCAATGATTTGATTTTGTGCAGATTTTTGTCATGTTTCTTATTAAGCTGTATTTTTGTGTTGTGGTTTGTTTCAGATTTTGTTGTTGGGGTGAAACAGGAGGCTGACATGTGCAGTTCAGTCTTTCAAGGCAAGAGTTTATATATGTTTTTAACATTATCATTTATGGTGGGTGTTTAACATTATCATCAAAAGTTCTCAGAACAAGATTCATTTTTCAAAGAAACACCAACAATCTTTATACCGAACTATTCGGGGTACCTGGCGTTGCCTGGTGCTGTTCTAATCCTGTTGGCATTTTGAAGAAATCAATTTTTTTTTGTGAGGGCCAAAAAACTTCGCCACACCGACTAATGAATGGGGCCAGCGATAATGTAATAATACCTTTCACATAGCTACATTTAGGCTTAGTCACTATAGAGTGATTAAAAAAATAAATCCAACTTCTTCAAAAATTTTCATTGTTTTTGCCTTAAACACTCCCTGGAACTCACTGTTGAACCTCTGAAATTTGACGAAGATTCGTTTGGCCATCCATGATAAAAATGGCAACACACACACACACAATGGCAACACACTTGCAATTTATATATATATAAAACAACAAGCATTTTAAGGCCATTTTCCCTGCTGGAGTGGGGGTTAGCCTTGCGGGCCCCATGACAATCTTCTCCCTTTTGCCCTATTTTCTACATCTCCCCTTAACCCCCTTGCCCGCATTTCTTCTTCCACCATCTTTAGCCAAGTCTTTTTCGGTCTTCCCTGTCCTCTACTTCCTTCGACATTCATTTCCATCACTCTTCTCAACCAGTCACTTTCATCCTTCCTCAACACATGACCAAACCATCTCAACCTGTTCCTCTTCACAGCATCAATCACAGGCTCTATTCCCATCATCTTTCGCAATTCATCATTTGTCTTCCTCTCTCTCAACGATACTCCGCACATCCGTCGAACCATTCGCATTTCCACCCTTTCCAACCTTCGTTGCTGCTCTCCGTTCATTACCCATGTCTCGCTCCCATAAATCATAACACTTCTCACACATGCAGCATACACTTTTCCCTTCAGCTTCAACGACACTCCCCTCATCATCAGCACGCCACTCAGTTCCCGAAACTAAGCACTAAGCACATCAGCACGCCCACTCAGTTCCTCACAGCCATAAAACACGTAATAAAAACACCTCACAGCCACGAAATTAAAAACACCTCACCACCAAGTAATTCAAAACACCTCATCACCACATAATTAAAAACACCTCACCACCACGTAATTATAAATACCTCACCACCACGTAATTATAAATACCTCACCACCACGTGATTTAAAAACACCTCACCACCATGTGATTTAAAAACACCTCACCACCATGTGATTTAAAAACACCTCACCACCATGTGATTTAAAAACACCTCACCACCATGTGATTTAAAAACACCTCACCACCATGTGATTTAAAAACACCTCACCACCATGTGATTTAAAAACACCTCACCACCATGTGATTTAAAAACACCTCACCACCATGTGATTTAAAAACACCTCACCACCATGTGATTTAAAAACACCTCACCACCATGTGATTTAAAAACACCTCACCACCATGTGATTTAAAAACACCTCACCACCATGTGATTTAAAAACACCTCACCACCATGTGATTTAAAAACACCTCACCACCATGTGATTTAAAAACACCTCACCACCATGTGATTTAAAAACACCTCACCACCATGTGATTTAAAAACACCTCACCACCATGTGATTTAAAAACACCTCACCACCATGTGATTTAAAAACACCTCACCACCATGTGATTTAAAAACACCTCACCACCATGTGATTTAAAAACACCTCACCACCATGTGATTTAAAAACACCTCACCACCATGTGATTTAAAAACACCTCACCACCATGTGATTTAAAAACACCTCACCACCACGTCATTTAAAAACACTTCACCACCATGTGATTTAAAAACACCTCACCACCACGTCATTTAAAAACACTTCACCACCACAACATTCAAAATACCTTACCACCACGTGATTCAAAACCACCACAACATTATCAAAAACACTTCACAACCACGGAAACAAAAGTTTGAGGGAGTTGTTATGTGACAACACAGACACTGCCCAGATGTGTAGATATATCGATAAATAACTGTACCCGAGTTGCCGTTTTGTCATGGTTTAAACCAATCACAATTCAAACAATAATTCAAAATATTCAATATTCAAATGTATTTGTAATATACGTGATATCACATTTTATAAGCAATTGAAGTTGAAAACTTAAGTTAAAAAAAAAAAATTCCCCCAAAAAATTCCCCAAAAATAAAAATTAAAAAAACTTTTTTTTTTTTTTTAACTACCCTTAGGACATACCGACAGGAGAGATATGTGCATACCAGAAGTTTGGTACGATTTCACAAAAGTATGAGAAAGTAGTTCAGTGACAACACAGGATAACACAACACAGGACAACACAACACAGGACAACACAACACAACACAGACTGCACATATGAATGAATGAATGATCGTTTTAAGGCCATTTTCCCCGCTGGAGCGGGGGTTAGCCTTGCGGGCCCCATGACAATCATGGTTCCCTGTTTGAGGCAATGTTTTTATGGCCGGATGCCCTTCCTGACGCCAACCCTTGGTCGCCTCTTACGATGCGCAGGGATATGGTGTACCTATTCTAAATCGGGGTACACACCGTAATCATTCATCCCAGTAAGCTGGTGCTCAATTTGCCGACCTCGGAAGGATGACAGGCTGAGTCAACCCCCCTGGCGTTAATTCAGCGATCGACCGGGATTCAAACCCAGGATCCGAGGATCCCAAGCCGGCACCCTAACCGCTAATCCAACACCAGGCTATATATATTGTTATTGTATATACTAGGGCATGCCCGTACTATATATATGCCCGTACTATATATCTATCTAAAATTATATCCCCCCCCTCTATTTACATGAAATGGTTTGGTCCATTCGCAACGCCAAAGCGAACGGCGAACGGCTTGCGAGTACAGTGACAATCCCCCCCCCCTCTATTTACATGAAATGGTTTCGTCCATTCGCAACGACCACAGAACCCCCCCCCCCCCCCTCTATTTACATGGAATGGTTTGGTCCATTCGCAACGCCGGCACACGCGATCGTTCGCTGCTCTCTGATTGGTTGAATCGTTTTTTGGACATAGCTCGGTAAGTAATTGTCCGATTAATATGAAACCTTGAAAAGGCACATCCTCGGGTCCCCAGCAATATACCTGGCAAGTTAAAAGTATATCGGACCCGTGGTTGTCGAGAAACAGCGGTCACAGACAGACAAACGTACAAACGTACAAACGTACAGAGATTACTGGAATTATAGATACTAGGGCATTGCCCGTACGTGGGTGCCCGTTCCTTGCCAAAAAAAAAAAAAAACGCTACCCGTACGCTCTACCCCGCCCGTACGCCCGTAAACAAAAAATAACAACGCTCTTCGCTTCCGCCCTTCGCTCTGACTGAATTGGGAGAAATAATGCGCATAAGAAATCGAATTACGTACCGTAATGGCGGTCAGCTCGTAACGCGCACACTGTCCGGAAGTTCGCATATCGCATATCTATCTATCTATCTATTAATGCCCATTTATTCAATTATCGCCAACGTATTTTGGCTTTTTGCAATTTAATCGCAAGGAAAAGTAGAAAGAGAAGAGGGAAAAAAAGAAAAGCCTTGCCTTGCTGCAAACAGCTGCTGCAAACAACAACAACATGGAAGGCTGCACTGTCCGGAAGTTGGCATATCGCAGTTACGATTATTTTAGTGTTAATGGCCAATTATTCAATTAGCGCCAACGTATTTTGGCTGTTTGCAATTTAATCGCAAGGAAAAGTAGAAAGAGAAGCGGGAAAAAAAGAAAAGCCTTGCATTAACGCATTAACGCTTGCATTGCATTAACGGTTCGGCACACGTGATAGCTCGCTGCTCTCTGATTGGTTGAAGCGTTTTTTGGACATAGCTCGGTAGGTACTTGTCCGATTAATTACAAACCTTGAAAAGGCACATCCTCGGGTCCCCAGCAATATACCTGGCAAGTTTCAAGTATATCGGACCCGTGGTTGTCGAGAAACAGCGGTCACAGACAAACACACAGACACACAGACAGACACACAGAGATTGCTGGAATTATAGATAGATAGATATATATATATATATATATATATATATATATATACATATATATATATATTGTTACGGTTCTCTACGCCGGCCTTCTTCTCCTTACCAAGGGGGGATTAAACCCCTTGTCTTTACTGGGCCTGGCGTTACCGAGACTTGAGACGTCCCTCCCGGACACACGCAGCGTAGGGTTTCGGGACTACTTTTCGCTCGTTCCTAATTCCCCGCGCTGCCCTGGGAGCGAGGAAACAAGCCTCGCACGAACCACGTGTGGTTTGAGTACGCCGAGCGAATTGCGTACACGTGGTCCGCGCAGTCTTACTTTGTGGAACCCGATTGGAGCGATCTTATTCGTGCCACGCTTAGTCAAATGGAGAAACCACAGAAATGGTCTAATCAGGAAGAAAGGAAGAACAAACAGTTTAATTATTTCCCACACGTACATACAGTTCAAGGACGAAGAGACACAGAGCAATCCTGAAGCAGTCTTAACTTATCTCTTGGACAACGGGCCCGTCTCACACTCGCACAGGGAATTGCAGATGGGTAGGTGTTCCCCAACGCATCCAGAGATGGTCCCCGTCCGTCTCTCCACGGTCCCCGGCACGTCCCGCGAAGATGGTGGCAGGCGAAGGCAGGGACTCGTAGCGCGTCGCTCGAACAAACAGATGATGGGGCGAAACGGTAGAGGGCGGACTTTAGCGCGGCTGGCGGTAACTCAGCCTTGCTCACTCGCGCGTCTGAAATGTGCTGTATTCGTTCTAAGCGCGTCTGGCTGCGCCCGCGTATATGTAGCGGCCAACCCCTCTTCTTCTATACACTCCGAGCTGGTTAGCGCGCGCGTTCTCGTGCAAGTTCGTCAAGTTCATCAGCTTTCACCGCTTATCAAGTTATTTCGCCAATCCTTTTGCCGCAAGTCCTTCGCTGTAAGCCCTCTTACCGCAAGTTCTCTCATACAAGTCCTCTCAGGCAGCAGTCCTCTCATTAAGTGTTCCCGCGCTAGTCCTCTTATCTTTCTCTCACGCAGCAAGTCCTTTCGAGGGCTTTTGCGCAGCGGTTTTATAGCTACGCCCCCCGAACCTTCTGGAACTCACCCAAACCTTCTCACCACGCCCTCTGATGCCACACCGCTGTCACCACCCTCGAGCTCTGGTTGGCGGCTCGTGCTTACCGTCATTGCTTCTGCCGCTCCACCCTCGACTTCGCCCCGACCTTCCTAGGCCTGCCTCGTGTTAACTCGCCCAATGATCAACCAATGCTTAACAAACTGGATCGAGGCTAGGGTGGCTGGAAAATCGGTGGCATGTAGGGTCTATTCTCCTGGCTCCTACTCAACGCAGAACACACAAAGGAAAAGGACTAAGCTTACAAATACTAAGACATAACTATACTATCGCGAGGCTGCATGTTGCTTGTGTGACTAACTATGGGGGGCAAACTTTAACCTTTATTAGGCTCACTTGACAGACTCAAAACCGCAACACTGCCCCCTCCCTCGTCAGACTCGTCCCCGAGTCGAACCTACAAAAACTGGAACGACCGGTTTTGAGAAAGAGTCGGGACTAACTTTTAATTATGTGTGACACTTAGATGTGGTTCCCCCTAACATTTACTCTAACCCGTCTGGGTGACAGTTTTAAAACACTAAATATGCCCTACCTACTGCGTTGAGTAGCTAACTGACAGACTCTCGCCCACAATTAACCGAATTGCGGAATTATTTTCAAACTAAACATAGAGCCGGTGGGCAGCATTTTATATACAATCACAAAACCTAACCTTATTTACATTTCTATGACCCAGGACCTGTCCTTTTTGGAAAGAAGATTGGAGGGGAGAGAAAGCACAGCAATGCACAAAAACACGTTTCAAAAAATTACATTTCACAGTTCACATTTGCTGTTGTCTGGCATCTTCTTCTTGCTTCCTGCATCTTCTGTGTGCATAAAACTTACAGTTCTTCTTTCCAAGCACACCAATAATAAAAATGTACAAAAAGTGTGTTCGTTTTTATTTTTGCCAGCAGGGCCAACCCTATGTGGTCCAACTGCATGACATTGATGCCACTCAAAACACGTGGTCCGAAGATGCAAGGTGAGTTTGCAGCAAAGTGCTGCACAGCAAAGTGTAAGGCCACAAAACCTGTGGTCCATAATGTGTAATGTGGTAATGTGCAGCAAAGCGTCTGTGGCAGCAAGTGCTGCACATGTGCAGCAACGTTATAACAAATGCAAGGAATATGGCAGCAAAGTGCCACGCAGTTCAGCTGCACATGTGTAGCAAGGTGCAGCTGCACAGCTGCACCTCCAAAATGGTCCTAGGGTGGGGGAGAGACAAAGCACAACCAGCAAAGTGGAAAAGGCACAGAGATACACAGCAATACAAGGTAATGCAGCATGAGGGGCGCAGACGAACGAGCAGAGCAGGCTTGTCCCTAACCGTTCGTGCCCCCCAACGTCAGCTTACACTACCCTTGCCCTTCCCTGTATTAACAAATTTGTGACTACGTCCTGTCTCCCATATCCCCCTCTAAGCCAAATTCGTCTCCCAGTCCCTCCCAGGAAGGAAGGAAGGGAACAAACACATTGTCTCATCACGTCATGATGCGTCTCACTCTCAAATATTTGCACTTGGTCTTGGTGCGGAGCTTTGTCATCCTCGGTGAATGGATGTGGATGGCGCGAAGGGAACTCCTCAAATCCTAACTACTCCAATAACATTAACTCACTTACACTACCCGGGGTCATACCCTGCCAATGGCCTCTTTACACTATGTGGTTCTAAAAACTGAATTCCCCATTGACCACTCTGCGGTGCCCATGAATTTGGGTCTCACCCCAATTTTTCACACTGTGCCTTTGCACAATTTCAGAGCTGGGTCGTGTGGCTCCACTAGCAGGTCCAACTACCTGCGCACCTCCGCCACTGAAGTCGCCACCCGAGCTTACCTGCTCCTGCGACTACCTAACTGGGAAAGGCCCCTCCTGGCTCTTTACCCCTCTGATACCCTCTCTGGCATTGGGCTACCCGGGTCCTTCTCTTGGATCCTCAGGCCCCATTGAACACTACTCACGACTACTCTGACTGGCTCCCAGAGCCTACCTGCGGCCTCACCTGGCCGACAAACTACCAGTGGCGGAGTGCTCCAATAACCATACGCACCAACAAAGCCCACGCGCCCAGCCATTTCATAGACTCATGCACCCAACCAAAGCACTTCTTGCTACTTCCCGCACCACAGGTGTCAATATCCAAACAATTTACCTAAGCCCTCTACCTGGCTTTAAACTACCTACCCCGGGTATTTGTGAATGGGTCCATTTTCCCCCATTCATTCCTTCGCACCATGCATTCCACACCTTTTACTTCACACCAAGCATTCCACACTACTCATTTCACACCATTTATCTCGCACACCACTTTCCTCGCACACCTTTTGTCCTCTTACACCTTTTCCCATACCCTCCAACACAACTCCATTTATCTCAATACACAATTCCTGGTTATTCTCAACCAATTCCTCATTTGCTCAATACAATCCTCACACACACAGCATCATCTAGCTGACTGCTTCCCCTAATACTCGTGCTTCCCCGTCTTCCCATTAAACGAAGCACCCCCTCGTCATTATCAACCACCTAATCTCGCTACGTCCCCTCTACCTGTACAAATGTCACTACTTAAATCTTGTCCCTACTGTCTGCTGATTCCCTAACAATTAACCGAGCCCGCCCTCGGCTAGCTTCAGTGCCCCATGGAGGTAACCTTCGCTGGTCCCTCCATGTGCATGTCACTTCCATCCCCCTACTCTAATGCTCATGAGCCCCAGAGTGAGGAATGGTGAAACTACCATCCCTTCACGCCGGGCACCATTCCCCAACACTACTCCCCCCAGCCCTCTGAATTATGAGCCCCCGTCATTAGAGGTACTGGGTCTTGCCTCGGCCTCTCAAGCCAAGGCGATTCATGAGGGCGCCTGTTCGCCGGTGCAGGGTCTTATCCGGTCGGCATGGACGATCCACGGGAGGGCTCGTGGCCCCATTTTGATCTTGATGACCACGTCACAAATTTGCGCCAGGACGACCCCCGGGCCTTGCCAGGGCGAGGTGAGCTTGGGACACCTGCCCTTCCGCCTCCGGGGATTGAAGAACCAAATCTTCATCCCCGGAGAATACTGACTCCCCTGGCTCCGGTGGTCGTACCTGCGCTTCATCTTGGCACCCGCCAGCTGAAGCCGGCGGCGTGCGAAGGCATGGACTCTCTCCATGCCTTCTTCCAGGTGACGTGCATAGCCCTCCCCCGGCGGTCTATTAGGGGTCTCTGGCACGGGACCGCATAGCAAGTCGGCGGGAGCCCGCAACTCCCGCTCATACATGAGCAACGCCGGACTACATGCGGTGGCCCCGTGCTGGCTGGTTCGGTAGGCCATTAACAAATACGGGAGATGTTCGTCCCAGTCCTCCTGACGGGTGGTGGTAAACAACGCCAATTGTTGAACCAGAGTTCGGTTGAACCTTTCCACCATCCCGTCAGATTGAGGTCTCAAGGGCGTTGTCCTTGTTTTCCTAATTGACAGGAGCTTGCACACATATTTTAGCAATTGACTTGCAAAATTTCGACCCTGGTCGGTGTGCAGCTCCTCCGGAATCCCATGCCGACATACAAATCCTTCCACGAAGGCCTGTGCTACCACCCTGGCTTCTTGGTTGGGTAGGGCATAGGCCTCCGGCCACTTGGTGCAATACTCCATAACCACTAGGATGTATTTTTTACCTTGGCGGGTGCGGGGTAGTGGTCCTAGAATATCCATGGCCACCCGCTCAAGGGGGGCCCCCACCTGGTGTAATTGAAGGGGGGCTCTCATCCTCTGTGCTAGTCCCTTTTTAGCAGTACAGGTGTCGCATCTCCGACACCAGTCCTGTATATCACGCCCTATATTCACCCAATAGAACCTCCGGCGGACCCGAGATGGAGTCTTTGTCCTTCCCAAATGGCCGCCGGAGCGGGTACCATGCACTTACTGCAAAATGGTGTTCTTAAATTTCTCTGGAACTATTACCAGCCAGGAAGTTCTTTCAGAGGGAATCTCTACCCATTTGCGGTACAAGATGTCACTTTTCAATTCTCACTGTCTCCGGTTTACCATCTCACAAATGGGATCGGGCCAATTCCTACCATTTCCTTGGGACTCCCTCCGGGACCGGCTCGGCTTGACGTTCTCATCCCTCACTGCCGCGACTTCATTAACTGGTGTGCAGCCCGCTATCTTTGTGCCCCGTCCTATAATGCGTGGTTCTGTACTTACATTAATTACTCGGATGGCCACCACCGGCCTGTCCGTTTTTACGATGGTGCGGCCCACGACTAAACCCGGGACGGACTGCGCTGCCACTGGTTCGACTAGGCCTCAGGACTCCTGCCAAGTTGGGCGAGCTAGCCATCGGGCCGGCACTATGGCCTCGGCCCTTGGGGGAATGGTCACGGCCTCAGAAGCCTCCAGCTCCGTCCTCTCGGCCGTGCTCACCCCGTCCAATGGCAGTTCATCTATTCCCACTTGCAGGGTCCCCCGGCACAAATCGATTTTACAACAGCTGGCAGTCAACAAATCCAACCCGATTAGGCATGGGTCGCACACCGGAGCGGGTACCATGCACTTACTGCAAAATGGTGTTCTTAAATTTCTCTGGAACTATCACCAGCCAGGAAGTTCTTTCAGAGGGAATCTCTACCCATTTGCGGTACAAGATGTCACTTTTCAATTCTCACTGTCTCCGGTTTACCATCTCACTTCTTCTGCCACCCAAACTTCTATCTCCCTCTTTACCGACCCTAACTTGAGGGTTACAAAACCACGCCCTATGATGGGGGCCGTTACCCCGGTAGCCAACTGCAAACTATGATTTTCCAGACGCTGGATCTTATCCCAGCCGTCTGTACTCGAATCAAGGATCACAGTGCTGATCTCCTGTGTCCACTACGGCGTCTTTGGCCACAATAGATGACCTGTCGCGTCAATGAGGGCTCTTCTCCATCCCCTACTGCCGAACACGGCCCTGCATGCTCGGCACCTATTAGTTTCCCGGGCCCTGGCAGGGGGGTGTCTGGGGTCGGCTAGCCCGACCCGTTTGAGGTGGAGTTGATGGTCCCGGCTGCCGGGGTCCATCCCGGCGCAGGGCTCTGCACTCCCGCGCACGGTGACCCACCCAGTTACAATTATAGCACCTCACCTGGTAAGGTGCTTGCCTCCGGAATTCCAAATTTCCCCCCCTGTAGTCCCGAATTGGGGCAATTGATTGTGCCTACCGTGTGCCACCTCCGGAGCCACGTGCCATGTTCCAGATCCCGCTAGGCGCTGGTCCACCAGCCTTTGGACCATGTTCTCCAGGTCAGGGCCCCTTTCGGGGGTGGATCCTCTCGGGGGCCCGCCACCAGCCACGAGCCCGACCTGTCTCACGGCCACTGCATGGCGCTCGCTCCCCTGGGCCAGGGGCCTCGCCGCCTCCCAACGGGCCGCAGCGTCGGCCGCCTGGTTCAGGGTCCGCCGGCGCCACATGGCGAGCTGTTGCCAAAGCTCGGGGTCCAGGAAGGCCTGGATGAAATGGTCCAGCGCCAAACTCTCTTGGGAGGTCGCGGCCATGTCCGCATGCGCTATCCCCACTGCGCGGCGAATGTCATAAACCAATTCCCCGATGGTCTCCTCGGGATTTCTTTTTCGCACCGCGAGCTGAGCTTTAACAAGCTCGCTCTGCTGTTCTACGCCGAAACGATTAATTAGGGCCGCACGGAGTTCTGGCAGGGTGAGAGCACCCGGTGGTAAGGCCGTTAGAACCTCCGCCGCCGCGCAGCGCTGCCACTAGGTGTGCCCACCTTCGTCCGGGTTCCAACCGTTACCCCTACACACATGATCGAATTGCACCAGATACGCCCTCAAATGGCTCTTGCCGTCATACGGCGCGAGCGGGACCTTATGGCCGCCCGATGGTCGGACCCCGTACGCCGCTCCCTGTGGGGTTAACTCGGGGCCGAACCGTTCGGGCCCCCATAGTACACTATTCCCCGGGGGCTTGCGTGCGTTACTCGTCCCACTAAAAACTACTCCGGTCGGTGGGGATGCCTGGGCCGCCTCCTCGCAACCCGCTACCCATTCCATACTCGCACACCCCGGCTCACAAACACCTTTCGCACACCCCATTGTCGGACACCCATACGCACACCCTCTCTCCACGCCCTCTGTGGCGGTCGCACACCTTGCATTCGGCCTTTCACGAACGCCCGGGTCTATTCCAAACCCCAAGCTCGTCGAACCTCCCCTCGCACCATACACATTTCCACCAATATCGCCACTCACCTCGGCGCTTCTTCTTCCTCGCTCTCCTCCGCCACCTGCAAACTCTTTATTTGGTTAGCAAGCACGTCATCACGATGTGAACACAGACCTTGCACGTATTCCATCACCTCCTCCTTTATTTCTTTTTTTGTCTGCTTCCGTCTCTTCTTAATTTCACTCACCATTCTTCTACTTCTTCCAACTTTTGCTTCACCCCTTCTATTTCCCGGTGCACCTCCGCAATTTCTTCCTGTAAGACCACCCTAGTCGTCTCTATATGGGTCCTGACATCTCGTTCCCTTGTCCCCAACGTCTCTACCACCTCATCTATCCTCTTGGTCAGCCCCTCTAGTCCAGTCAAAATGTGAATGGACCCGCCACTAATTGCAAGAGAAACGAAGTAATACTTTTCTGAGACCTTGATGTCTACTAAATATCTGCCCAAAATTATACTTAAATATATTGAGTGGAACATGGTTTTTCAGGTCCTTTCCGATTTGGGAACTTTTCGGACTACCGCAATGTTTGGAAATTAATTATATGACAATATCACTCTTAATAATACACCAAATCAACTCTAAATTATTTATTTAACCATGTTTGAATACACTACCACAACTATTTGTACCCAATGTCCTTCTGTCCGTTCACAATATTTAACACGTCACTTCATCTCTTCCATGGTCACTATCATCAGCATCCTCGAAAACGTCCACTGATTCGTCTGCATTTGCACAAATACCTCTGCACTCCCTGCATGCAAATGTGCAAGGCAGCCCAAGTTTCCGACAACCACAACGTTTATCACTGCAACCACCCTTGCAAGAACACCTAACCAGCTTTAGGAGATAGTCTGGTGCTGCAGCGAGGTCAGAATGCATAGGGATCATCCTGGTGTCCATGATCCTCCATCCCCGGTCAAGCGGGTTGAGTTTGTGTCCTTTCCACTCCTGAACCTGTTGGAATACCCATAGGCTGTGATATTTGGAAGCTGAGCTCGTGGGCGGAAGTACCCATGGGTGCAACGACGTTTTGTTTGTTGTCACCTTAGCATGAAATTTTGCTACCCTCAATTCGTTCAAATTGTCTGATGGTTTGTCTCCGTACACACAAACCATTGCTCTGTCTCCTGAATTTGTTTTTCAGGTGTCTCCTGAAGAAATTTCTGATGTACTTCTGGATGGTCCTTTGGTAACTCGGTCATCAGTTGCAGATATATGTGCAGGCACTTTGTGTAGTGTCTGTGTCCGGAAGCTGCAAGATTCTCTCAGCACACTGATCAAATCTCTCACTGCAAGCGTCACTCCACCTCTCGTTCACGGCTCTCGTTCAATCTGAAAATAAAGTATGATCCACTCATTATAATTGAGTATAATTTTATGTATTTGTTCAGAGGATCGACAGGTTTCAGAAAAATATCATTTTTTTTCTCTTGCAATTAGTGGTGGGTTAGGGGTAAAAGTTCGCTAGAATGACTGGACTACTCGTGTACCATTTGACACTCCTCCTTCGTCGCTATCACCTCCCGTCTTATTTCCTTTTGTGCTGCTTTCAGCCCCCCTATTACGTCGGTGTTCTTACCCACTTGCTCCCTTCATTCCTGCTGTCCCACTGTCAGCTTCTCTACCTCCCGCGTCAATTCCTCTATACCCCCATGCAATCTGGCCGTACTCTTCCTCAACTCCTCCACACGCTTCTCGCACTGCTTTACCTCGTCGCGTACCAATGCGACCTCCTCACTCAACCCGCGCCTTATGTCCTCCCCCATCTCTTCTATTTCCCTCTTAGACGCCACCCTCATTTTTTCCAATTAGTTCTTTTGGGTGTCCATTTTGCTTCCCATCCCCTTTTTCACCTCTTCCAATTCCCGGGTGGATTTGTCCCCACATTTCTTTCAATTGGTCACCCATTTTTTTCATGTCCCGGGTGGATTTGTCACTTTGGGTATCCATTTTGCCCCCCATTTCTTTCAATTTATTCTCTTGGACGTCCATTTTGCCATTCAGTCGATCCCCCTCCATTTTTATGGATGCCTGTATTTGCGCCATAAATAATTGCATGTACCTTGGCACCGTGGGCTCGGCTTCCGCCGCCATGTGCGAGGCGCCGCCATTTTCTACCCCTGCTGCCGGCCCCTCATCAATGTCCTCTTCTCCCAATTCTTCCCGTGGGTCCTGGGTCATTAATTCCTCCTTATCTACCTCCTCTTCTACCCCCACTGGCATTTGATCGTCTTGGCCAGCCATGGTACGAATTTAATTTGGCTTTTAAAACTAAATTTCGTCCACTCGTAATTTTGAGTGCGTGAAGCGCACCCTAGGTCCAATTATCCCACTCCTGACACCAATTTGTTGCAGGGGTTAAGCCCCTTTTCCCCCTCGGGTCTTCTTGTCCACGAGGCCGAATCGTCGCTTCCGCAGCGAGCTTGAAAAAGGGTATCGGGTCGACGCCGCATGTACCTTTGACCCACGCTGCCACGAAAACGGGGACCAGACCTCGCACATGCCACGCTAATCGAATACGCCCGAGCGGTGTGCGTATCACGTGACTCGTGCCGTTACTTGTATTGAATCCGATTCGAGCGGTTCTATTCGTACGATGCGAGGCCAATTAATGGAAATGACGGGAACGGTCAAATAAGAGGAAGAACACGGTTTATTATTTTTGTACAATAATCAGTATAAAGGAAAGGGGACACAGAGCAGATGCTTAATCAATCTTAACAAATTCCCAGACAAAGGGCCCTCTCACTCACGCGGGGAAAAAGAAGGAAGGAAGTTCGCGCGCCAAACGCGCCTTGCCGTCGGTCGCTCCGGGACAGCTCGCCCGGCGTGGCCCTCTGGTGGTCACGGCACGGATGCAGGGAGCCCAGGTAGGAGGGTCGTCGGCGGAGGTGGCTCCGGAATGGATCGTCCCCTCAAGCGCGATTAATACAACCGCACAGCGCAGGGCACGGGGAATGTTCATGTACAACGAGATATTACAAGCAGTTCAAGCAGTTACAAGCACTCCGACTCGTTCAGGAGCTGGGCGATTCTGACGCGTTCTTGTCTGCTGCGGTTCTCTCTCTGACTCGACTCAACTCAACTGAACTCCACTCAACTCTCCCCGATTCTGACTGAGGCGGGGGGCCCGGGGCAGGGTTTTATGGCTCCGCCCCGGCCTTACCCGAATGTTCCATGCCCCTCCTCCCGTCGCCGTGGTGAGCCACTCCCCTTGAGCTCTGATTGGCGGCTCGTTGCTTACCGGCCACTCCCCCTGCAGCTCCTCCCTTTGGCCTTGCCAGACTTGTTCAGGCCGAGCACATGGTATTCCAGCCTAATTGAGGCCTACTCTCTGGCCTGCTCAACGCAAAATTAACACAGGAAAGGAGACTACGCTTACATTCACTAAGAGATAACTATACTACAGCGAGGCTACATGTTGTGGTGCGTCTACCTACGAGGGGGGTTATCCTTTATTCTCAAAACCACAACAATGTATATATGTATATGTATATATATATAGCCCTGGTGTTGGGCTAGCGGCTAGGGTGCCGGCTTAGGATCCTAGGATCCTGGGTTCGAATCCCGGTCAATCGCTGAATTAACGCCAGGGGGGCGGGTTGACTCAGCCTGTCATCCTTCCGAGGTCGGCAAATTGAGTACCAGTTCACTGGTAATTCCCTGCTTGTCGTTAAAGGCGGCAAAAAGGGTTGGCGTCAGGAAGGGCATCCGGCCGTAAAACATTGCTTCAAAAAGGGGACCGAAAAACAACAACAACCACAGTTCCTGAAAAAGGCCAACCCCCG
>NC_136261.1:276132699-276142699 GCF_964187855.1 Myxine glutinosa
GCACGAGCAAATGGAAGCAATGTTTCTTCCAGAATGACCCTGTACTTGAACTGGTTCAGGTTTACATTCAGAACAACTAGGTCAGTTTTGCCCCCTGCATGAAAAGCAGCCCAAACGGTCACCCCACCACCTCCAGCTTGGACTCTTGGCACTATACAATCTTCGTTGTGGGCTTCATGCACTTGTCTGCGCACTCGGACGCGGCCATCGTGACGGTAGACCAGAAATCTAGACTCGTCACTGAAGGTCACGTGATTCCAGTGTCCTGGCTGCCATTGACGGTGCTCTCTGGCCCACTGCAATCGGCGCTGGCTGTGTTGTCTGGTCAGGCGTGGCTTTCTCAGGGGACGCCTGGCACGATAGCCTGCTTGAACCAGTCATTGGTTGACTAGCCTTCTGGATACAGGCACATTTGTCAGTTGCTGCCACTCAGCCCTAAGCCGATTAGCTGACTTGGTACGGCCATTGCAGACTACCCGGTGCAGCTGGCGATCATCTCTCCTTGTGGTTCTGCGTGGACGTCCTGGCCTCGGTATTGGAGTAGGGACACCCCTCTGAGCATTTTGTTTCAGGATCTTTGACACCTGACCTTGAGTGATGCCATACTGCCAAGCAATAGCACGCTATGTCATGCCAGAATTTCCTAAAGCCACCACTCCATGACAAACAGCATTGTCAAGTTGACGGACCATCTCCAGAGGAAGCGGCAATAACTTTTGTCGACGTGCAGCAGTTGTTTTCCACTAATACAGAATGCAACAACCCTTATATACCCGATTGTGAAGCCAATCGTCAAATGTACCTGTCCTTACATTTTGTCACGCCACCTGTGATATAATCCTGTTATTGACTTCTTGCTGCGAAAGACAATCAGTGACATGGTTCTTTCAACAAAGACATCACCGAAGGGTAAAAGAAACTCACCAGATTGATATACTGAGTTCAGAAAGTAAACCCAAGTCAAGAAAAAAAAAAAATTCCATATTAAATGCCAAGTCTGTGTATGTATATATATATATATGTATATATATGTGAATGTATATATATATATATATATATATATATATATATATATATATATATATATATATATATATATATATATATATATATATATATATAGCGTCTGCACAGTTTACCCGATTATACTCGAACGTTGCCGAGTCGCGCTACGCTAAATCAATTGAGGAAAGGACACAACGGCTGGGTTAAATGACACGACACCAGGGGTACAGTTCTCAAGACCTCCGGAGGAGGTTATAATATTTCGGAACGTTGAGATTACAAGGACAAGAGGGACAGCATAGGAAGGTAGGCACTTAATCACGGTCTTATAGTAACCCCGACAGACCACAGATAAACAGGACAAGACTGACTCACACCGGGATTGATGGCAAGGAAGGGCAGGTAGTCGGTGGACAGCACAAGGTGCACCTTGTGCTCAGGGACAGGATAGCGCGGCCCAAAAGATGCAGGGAGGTCTCTCAGCGCTCGGAGGTGGCGTCTGGTTCTCTTCACTTCAAGCTCGGGGCGCATCTCTCGTCACGTCCGGTAAGTGGCTGCGTATATCCAGCGGGGAGTGACATGCCCTCGGCTCGTTAGCTCCGCCCCAGATGGAATCGGCCCGTTGCTTCTTATTGGGTGCGGGGGGTTACCGGGCTCCGCCCTTGACGAGGGGCCGACAGTCAGCCCCTTCGTGGTAACCCCGTCGGCGCACATGGGCAATGGCGGCTAACCAAGCCGGAGTGAGGACGCACACTCCCCGCGCGCTGTTGTTGTAGTTGTTGTTGTTGTTGTTTCATGAGGAAGATGGAGGAGGTATGGGGAGGTCCTAAACTCACTACTGGTGCCATACAATCACATTCTGGTGCAACGAAGAGTCAGAATTAATGGAAACGAGTCCTTAACTGACGTAGACTAAGAATAACTAGCAAGATGTCCTATAGTTGTCTACGTGAGATGCGGTGAACCTGGGCACGACATTTAATGGGGAAAAAGGGGAAGGTCGGTTCTACAGAGTGTTGTTTACAGACAATGGGACTAGGGAATGGGGGATTGGGGATAGTTGGGGAGTATTGGGGAAATAGGGGAATATTTACAAGCGGATATGGAGGCCAAATCCCATATCCGCAACATTGCACCCTTCTCTACCCCTCGGGGCGGCCCGACCCGATAAATTTTTACCTACTTTAGTGTGGCACTCAGATGTAGTTCCCTCTACTATTAACTCTACCCTGAGTGCGACAGTTTTACAGATGTTCACAAATGAGTAAATATGTCCCCCTGCGACGTTGCACCCTTCTCCTCACAGAAACACACCCACAGGATAACCGAATCGCGGAAAGAATTCTCAAACTAAACATACAGCCGGTAGGGAGCATTATTTACATAAGACTACACTGATATTTACACTACGATCCAGGACATGTTTTTGGAGGAACACATGCAGATGTTATGCATAGAGAGAGCACGCATGCCAGCATCGATACACCAACCCACGAGTGCTCTGTGGCCTTACGGCCTTTAATAATGTGCAGAGCACCCCATCCAAGCACCAAAAGCACCACCCCCTAACACAGTCAGCACCATCCGGTGCACCAATAAAGCGTTCATAAATCACCGGTGGAGCCGGCCGATGTTCTGCCGCTGGTCTTGCCTTCATGTGGTGCACTTGGCCTTCTGGCTTCTTTAAAAATAAAGAAAGGCGCCAACCGCGTCCATTTCTTTATTGTGGCCGTCAGGGGGCCAACTAAAAGTGGTTCACCTGGATGGCATAGGTGCCACGTTGACCCAGAGGTCCATCCACGGGTGGTGCTTGCCCGCAAGAGAACTGCGGTCCATGGTGGGTGGCCACAAAAATTGCGGTCCATATGGTGTATCGATCCCGGCAGCAAGCAGCGAAAGTGCAGGCCCACAACTGCGGAGCCAGCACCTCTCTCTCCTCTCTCTCTGCCCCAAAGCCAGATCCTCGGAGGTGGGAGACAAAAGAAGAAAACAAGTGAGTAAGGTGGTAAGGGCGCAAAAGTGCACGCAATACCAGGTGATGCACACTGGGGGCACATGGGAACCAGGTGAGACAGGTACGTTCCTACCGTACGCCCCTCCCCCCACCAGGTAACCTACATTGCCCCTCCCTTACCCCTTACTGTATCCACAAAACACAACACTACCCATAAACATCTACTTTACAAATCCACCACGTCCCTACTGTCTTCCCCGTTCCTCCCATAGACCAAATTCGTCTTCTCTCCCTCCTAACCAATCAAATTTGCCATTTTCAACTCTCATCAAAATTTGCCATCTCTAACTCGACATCATAATTTGCCATCACCAATTCATCATCAGTCCCTCCTAGGGAGGGAGAGATGGAATCACCCCAATGTCTCATCCACGTCGTGATGCGTCTCACCAATCCACACAGCAATTCTCATTTCCTGCACACTGAACAAAGAAAACACAGGTGTGGAGTCATCATCATCACCTCAGGTAAGTGGCTGCGTATGGTGCGACAGGTTCATCAATCCTAACTATTTCCTAAATGACTTTAACAACTTTACATTACCCGGGGTCTTTCTCCTGCCAACCATTGGCCCTCTTACACTATGGGTTCTAAAAACCAATTCCCATTGCCCAAACTGTGGTGCTTTTCAATTTGGGGCCTCACTCCCCCGATTCATTTCTCGGTGCCCTCGCACAATTTCTGGGCTGCGACGTGTAGCTCTCCTAGCCGGTCTACCCACCTGCACACCTCCACCACTGTAGTTGCCTCCGTGCTTACCTGCTCCTTACCCTAACCTAACTACCTGGGGAAGGCGCTCTCCCCACTCGGTGCCCTTTCTGGCACTGGGCTACCCGGGTCCGTCCTCCGGATCCTCGGGCCCCACTGACACTAACGGCTCCCAGAGCCCACCTGCGGCCTCACCTGGCCGACATCCTCACAGTGGTGGAGTGCCCAACCAACTACACACACTAACAGGCTACACGCCCAGCCATTTCCACAACACTAATGCACCCATCCGCAATACCATTCTGCAACCGCACCACAAATGCCAATATCCAACCACAATTTACCTATACCCTCTACCTAACACTTACACTACCCGCCCCGGGTACTCGTGAAAGGGGTCCACTCTTCCCCCATCCACACCTTCGCACCATGCACACCACTCCGTACCACTTACTCCAACTCTCTCCACACACCTGTACTTGCACACCTGTGCTCTCACTCTTGGTGCCGCCTGCACCCTTCTCTCCCCAAGCGCATTCGCGCTGATCCACAACACTCACTACTCATACACTGCTCCACACACCTGTCCAGCTCTCACACAGCATCATCTCATCTAACTACTCCCCTCTGAAACTTGCGCTTCCCAGTCGTCCCTTTAAACTATTGCGCTCCCTCGTCATTATAATCCACACTAATCTACCTGCGTCCCCATTACAGGTATCAGTCACTAACTAAACTTAACGTCACCTAATGTCATCTTCGCTAGATCCCTATCAATATCCTAACCCACCCGGGCTAGTTTTCACTGCCATACACCCCATAAACTATAGCTCCTTTGCCCCACCATGGGAAGGGTGGCAGGGATGCCACCCTTACCCACCGGGCCCATCGCTCACTACCAATTTTGCACATCAAATTTCAACAAATCAAAAATTTGCCAATCACTACCCATCATCTGCCAATCATTACTGCCAATCCTTGGCCAATCATCAAATTTTGCTTTTTTCTAATTTCGGGGCCAAAACACTATCCTCATCACCCGTCTACTCACTAATACCTCTCGGTGCGCCAATTCCTGTCCAAAGCCCGGCTTCGTAAAGCCGAGCAATGAATGCGGGTTGTTTGGTGCCAGCGGCTGGATACGTCCCACATTCGGGGCAGGGACGGGGGCTTACCCGGCCCGAGACCCCACGCACCATCTCGGCACGGAGCCATCCCATGGCTCGATCTCGACCTGCCGGAATGCCTCAACAAAAAGTGGTCGCCATGACGACCCTTCCTATTCAGCCGCCCGCTCCGCCTAGTGGAGCACGGACGCGGCCGTTCAAAGCGAGGCCCAGCACGCACCGAGGGCCCGATTCGGCTAAAAGTCGCTCTAACCTCTAACCCGGTTACCTTCGATGCCTCACCTGCATGCTTACACCCCGCAGCCCGTTCCTTGCTCACACATCCAGCCGTTTCCATGCTCCTCGTACCTTTCCTTACACACCTCGGTACACTCATTCCACTCCCAGCCTTGGTCACACACCTGACCACCGAACACCTTGGCACACATTCGCCGCTCGCACACCTCACCAACACACCTCTTTGCGCCCCCTCCTCGGTCACCTCCTCTGTGACAATCACAGGTGTGCTCTCATTCGCACACCCAACCACGTGCCTCACTACCAATTCCAGCGTGCATTCCCACTCACGCTCTACCATTCCAGGTGTGCATCCTTTCTCACCTGTCACAACCAACTCATGCTCCTTGTCACTCTCACTACTCTCACCTCCATTCTTGACAGCGCACTCACCCTTACTCTTGACAGCGCACTCTTTCCTCATGCACCCGTCCGTCACACACCTTTCTCGCGCACACTCTTGCGCACACTCTCCCGTCACACCCTCTGTAACACTTACCACACCGTGCTTCCATGTGCTCCCTCGCACACGCGCTACGACCGACTCACTCTCGCCAGCACCCTCACTCCTTGGCACGCACTTTTTCCTCACACACCCCAGAGTCGGACTTTCTCGCACACCTCCTTTTTCGCACACCAGACCTGTCGCACACTTCACCCACGGCCTCTCACGAACACCCGGGTCCATCTCGACCCCCAAGCTTCTTAAATCCCCTGGCGCATCATACGCACGACCATATTGGTCACCACTTACACCGGGTCCTCTTCCTCTTCGCTTCTCCTCCATCACCTGCGAATCCCTCATCCGGTTAATGAGCACATCATCACGATCCAAACACAGACTTTGGACCAATTCTTTTATTTCCTCTTTTATCTCTTTCTTATCCCTCTCCGTCGCTTCTTAATTTCGCTCACCCCTTCTTCCACTTCTTCTAATTTCTGCTTCACCTCTTTTATTTCCCGGTACGTCTCCTCAAACTCGTCCTCTAAGGCTATCTTGACCGTTTCCATGTGCGTCCTCACCTGCCGGTCCTTCGTCTCCATTACCTCTATCACCTCGTCCAACCTCGTTGTCAGTCCCTCACTTACCATCTGACATTCCCTCTTCGTCGCTGCCAAGTCATTTTTTAGGTCATTTTGTGTCGCTTTTAACCCTCCTATTACCGCTGTGTTCTTCTTTACCTGGTCCGTTAGTTCTTTTTGTCCCTCTGTCAGTTGTTCTACTTCCTGCGTCAGGTCCTCTATGCCCCCTTGCAATTTTACAGTCCCCTTTCTCACCTCCTTCTCCATGTGCTCCTTACAGTGCCTCACCACCTCGCGCACTCCTCTGACCTCCTCACTCACCCCTCTTCTGATCTCCTCTCCCATCACTTGCATCTCCTGCCCAGATGCCACCCTCATCTGCTCCATTTCCTCCCTGTGAGCATCCAGTTTGGTTTCTACCCCCATTCTGACCCCCTCTATCTGCTGCCCCATTTGTTTAACTTCCCTTTCCGCTTGGTCCCTCATGTCCCTCAATTTGCCTTCCATGCTGTTTTCTAACCCCTCTAACCCCTTTTGCATCCCTTCCATTTGATTCTCTTGAGCGGCCATTCTGTTTTCTACCCCCATTAACCCATTTTTCACATCTTTTATCCCGTTGTCTAACCCCTCAAATTTGTCGTCTAACTTCCCAAATTTCTTGTCTAATCCCTTAAAATTATTGTCTAACCCCTCACCGGTACCCCTCGCTTCGTCCCTCATTACCCCCATTTGGCTTCCCATTACCCCCATTTGGTTTCCCATTACCCCTAATTGCTCACTCTGAGCATCCATCCGGTTCCCCATTACCCCCATCATTCTGCTTTCCATTTCTTCGCTATTCTTGTCCATAAGGGCCTTCATTTGTAGAAAAAAAAGGTTCAAATCTACCAGCGGCGCTACTACGGTCGCGGGCGTGGACGCCGTGGCCACCTCGTGCGCGACGACGCTATTTTGCGACCCTGCCACCCTCACTGCTTCGCTCTCCTCTTGTCCCCCAATTTGGTCCTGGATCGACCCTGCCTCACTCTCTTCTACCGGAACCCAGCCGTCTTGGTCTGCCATAGCGCGACTTTCAAAATTCGGGTTTTTATTTTCGTAAAACAAAATCAAATTTCGCTGTTATAATTTCGAGCGCGTGAAACACGCTCCGGATCGAATCACACTTCCCGACACCAAATGTTACCCTAATGGTACAATTGGTGTCCCAAAATTTGGGCCTAACAAATTTAGTCCCAGGTCCGAATCCAACTCCTCGACACCAAATGTTAGACGCGGTTGTGGATGTTGGTTTACCGAGCGGTTTGGTATGACCGCGTCTGCACAGTTTACCCGATTATACTCGAACGTTGGCCGAGTCGCGCTACGCTAAATCAATTGAGGAAAGGACACAACGGCTGGGTTAAATGACACGACACCAGGGGTACAGTTCTCAAGACCTCCGGAGGAGGTTATAATATTTCGGAACGTTGAGATTACAAGGACAAGAGGGACAGCATAGGAAGGTAGGCACTTAATCACGGTCTTATAGTAACCCCGACAGACCACAGATAAACAGGACAAGACTGACTCACACCGGGATTGATGGCAAGGAAGGGCAGGTAGTCGGTGGACAGCACAAGGTGCACCTTGTGCTCAGGGACAGGATAGCGCGGCCCAAAAGATGCAGGGAGGTCTCTCAGCGCTCAGAGGTGGCGTCTGGTTCTCTTCACTTCAAGCTCGGGGCGCATCTCTCGTCACGTCCGGTAAGTGGCTGCGTATATCCAGCGGGGAGTGACACGCCCTCGGCTCGTTAGCTCCGCCCCAGATGGAATCGGCCCGTTGCTTCTTATTGGGTGCGGGGGTTACCGGGCTCCGCCCTTGACGAGGGGCCGACAGTCAGCCCCTTCGTGGTAACCCCGTCGGCGCACATGGGCAATGGCGGCTAACCAAGCCGGAGTGAGGACGCACACTCCCCGCGCGCTGTTGTTGTAGTTGTTGTTGTTGTTGTTGTTTCATGAGGAAGATGGGAGGAGGTATGGGGAGGTCCTAAACTCACTACTGGTGCCATACAATCACATTCTGGTGCAACGAAGAGTCAGAATTAATGGAAACGAGTCCTTAACTGACATAGACTAAGAATAACTAGCAAGATGTCCTATAGTTGTCTACGTGAGATGCGGTGAACCTGGGCACGACATTTAATGGGGGAAAAAGGGGAAGGTCGGTTCTACAGAGTGTTGTTTACAGACAATGGGACTAGGGAATGGGGGATTGGGGATAGTTGGGGAGTATTGGGGAAATAGGGGAATATTTACAAGCGGATATGGAGGCCAAATCCCATATCCGCAACAATATATATATGTGTATATATATGTGTGTATATATATATGTGTGTGTGTATATATATATGTGTATATATATATATGTGTGTATATATGTATATATATATATATATATATATATATATATATATATATATATATATATATATATATATATATATATATATATATATATATATATATTTATATATATATATATTTATATATATATATATATATATATATATATATATATTTATATATATATATATATATATATATATACATATATATATATATATATATGTGTGTGTGTGTGTGTGTATATATATATATATATATACATATATATATATATATATATGTGTGTGTGTGTGTGTATATATATATATATATATATATGTATATATATATATATATACAGTGGTACCCTCGGCTTACGAGTGCCCCAACGTACGAGTTTTTCGGGATACGAGCCGTCGCTCGGGCGGTTTGTTGCTTTGGGATACGAGCCGAGATCCGATGTACGAGCTCAAAAATTTATTTTTTTGAATTTTCCGGTTGTGGCTTCCGGTTCCGGTCACGTGGTTATCTTGCCGTGAAAGCATCTCTGCTTGGATATAAAACACGCAATCGTCGAAATACATTAGCGAGGAATCTCCTTGCTCCAGCCGGTGACGTCATCGGCGGGGATCCCCGCCTCCAGAGTGGCTGGTCACGTGACCGCCAAAGCGTGTCGCGCGTGCGGGGGTATAATGAGCTACACCTGTGGATCACGTGACCACGGAAGCACGCCTCGCTTGAGAGGCATGGCTTTCGGTTTGCGTTTTGCTTTATAAGGCGCGATAAATGGGCTTTTGAGTGTTAGCGGTTCATGGCGTTGACGGTCAAAAACCCATTACATCAATTTTACCAGGCACTGTACAGTAAGTACAGTGAACACCAAATGCACGGTGGAAGGCTAGAAGTAGAAGATCGTCCAAGACAAGTGAGAATAAGCCATACTTTGGAGATGACGTCATTCGCTGGTCCGATAACCAAAGATGTGGTATAAAAAACCAGGTGAGCTAACAATGCAGCAATGAAGGAATTCGGCCAAGGCACCGGCACACAACGACCTACCTACATCGAAAGACTCAATGCCAATGGTGACAGAAGCCAAGACGGCCGGCTTAAACACCGCCGAAAGACCACGGTGTACCAACTTACGATGCAGAACATCTTGCACTTAATATGATGACAACAGGTGCCATCCTCTGACGTACCATTACAGGTACAGGTACAGTACACGTGAGCACAGAGCAAAAGTTCACTGAAACCGAGATTAAGAAAAAAGAAAAAACACCTCGTGGTCCGTGCTCGATATCCGAGTTTCAATCTTTTCAAACACATGATGCTCTCGGTCACGGTATCTCCTGCGAGCTGCTTCTCCTTCAACCACACAAACAACAACTTCTCCATATCTTCATGGATAGAGGTCCAGTTTATTTCTTTACATTCTCTTGTATTATGTACAGTATATACGAGGTCGTGCTTGTTTATACATT
>NC_136261.1:276145199-276195199 GCF_964187855.1 Myxine glutinosa
TAAACTGGGCGCCCCGTTTGTGTCCCATTAGTTGTTGGATGTTAAGGATCTCACCGTGTCTTCCACAAAAAGAAGGCGAGCTATCGCCGGCACTCTGAACAAGTTGTGGCCTGGCATGCTCTTCTCCTCTGCCGTTATATACGTCCTCCTCCGGCATCTTTTTCCAGAAGAGCCCTGTCTCGTCATAGTTGAAGATTTGCTGGGGGATGTATCCTTCGGCTTCTATCAGTTCGGCAAAAGTTATAATAAAATCTTCAGCTGCCTTCACATCCGAGCTTGCTGCCTCACCATGCCTGATGACGGAGTGAATGCCGGTCCTCTTCTTAAAATTATCAAACCATCCCCGACTGGCTTTGAATGACTCTTCCGATGCCTCGTCCGTTGATGTTCCCGCCGTCTGCTGCACCAAATCCCCGTAAATGTCTCGTGCCTTCTCACAGATGATGCTCTCGGTCACGGTATCTCCTGCGAGCTGCTTCTCCGTCAACCACACAAACAACAACTTCTCCATCTCTTCATGGACAGAGGTCCGGAGCTTTGAAATAATCGTAACGCCCTTGGCTGGCGTTATAGCCTTTATCGACTCCTTCTGCTTCAGAATCGTACATATCGTAGAAGTACTATGATCGTACTGCCTCGCCAAGTCGACAACACGCACACCTCGCTCATGTTTTTCGACGATTACGTGTTTTATATCCAAGCTCGCTCGCTCGTAACTCAGATCTCGGCTCGCATCACAAAGCAAAAAATCGACCGAGCGACGGCTCGTATCTCGGAAAACTCCTAAGTTGGTGCACTCGTAAGTCAAGGTTTCACTGTATATATGTGTGTGTATACACATATATATATATATATATGTGTGTGTATATATATATATATATATATATATATATATATATATATATATATGTGTGTATATGTGTGTATATATATATATATGTGTGTGTATATATGTGTGTGTGTGTGTGTGTGTGTGTGTGTGTGTGTGTGTGTGTGTGTGTGTGTGTGTGTGGTGTATATGTGTGTGTGTGTGTGTGTGTATATATATATATATATATATGTGTGTGTGTATATATATATATGTGTGTGTGTATATATATATATATATATATATATATATATATATATATATATATATATATATATATATGTATGTATATAATATACTGTATATATTGTTACGGGGTCCTCCCCTATTTACCTGGTCTCGGTGACCTCCGAACCTCGAGGGGAGCCCCGGCAGAAAAAAATGTTATCCTTGGGGAAATCAATCAGATCATTAAGGAGACCACACCAAGGGTTATGAACGAACAAGGATATATTCACAATCCCAAACACATAAAGGGTGAATACATCAATTCACAATTACAATCACAATATTTAAGATGGTACCACCTTATATATCCCTCTAACCCAACTCACGGCACTCCCCCCCCCCCAATGTCTCTGTACTCCTCCAAGGCGACGTCGAGTCGCTCCGGCGATCATCGGATCAATGGCCGCTCAGTCAATTGAGGCTTGGACGAGTGAAACAACCCCGAGATCCCGTGATCCAGCTCCCGCACAATGGCGGTGGTATGGGCGCTTTCCAGAGACGCTCCAAACATGCACGTACACTGTGCAGCCGCAAACCGCACCGTCTCCTTCAAAGGCCGCTGGCGCGCACACACGTCCTTGGCAACCCCCCGAGGAAGGCAAACCCAGCGGACGCGGCAACCTTATTCTGCGAACACCATGCCACTCGCGTGAGTCCCAATGGCGGCGGGCTTGTACTTGCGGCGAACTTATGCGACGAGGGTTCATCCGAATCCGACGTCGATCTGACACGCAGATGTGAACAGTCCCAGCGATCACAACGCTGAAGGCAGGACTTCCTTTATAGGCTCAACAGCACCGTCTCCTTCGACAATGCTCGCTACGAAGCTTCAACCACCACGTCTCTTTTCGATCTCCTCCCACCTCCTTTTCTTCGCTCCACCTCTTCCGGTCTCGATCTGGATTTCCGGCCACATTTTACCAAGAGCGCTTTTAAATCTTTTACTCACAACAACCCTTTCCCTTAAGTCACAGTAAGCATAATATCTAGAATGCTTCGAACCAGCAACAATACTCATAACCACAATCATTAAGGCCACGTCCGTAACACTTCCCCCCTTCAGGAAAGAAAGTTTGACCACCGCGAAAACTTTCTTTGCAGGCCAACTTGTCAACAAACCACCTATTGCCTCCTGATAGCACTTTTTCCCCGGGAGGCCGAGCTGAGTATTCCCTACATAGACGCCTTTAGGAACGTGAGGTTCACGGTTAGTCCGTGCAGGAACGTTTACTACATGGACGCCTTTAGGAACGTGGCATTCACGGTTGATCCATGCAGGAATTTTGGCTCGGCTGCTCCGCAGCATTCAGTGCTTCACCTCTTTCTAACTTCCCTAAGATTCACGGTTGGACCACCTGTCACTGTAGTCACGTGAATAACGGTCTCCTTCTCGGCCGCTACCCTGATAGTCATCCTTTCGGGAGCTGCCGTAACTCTGGGAGCCTCCATAGCAATATCGGCTGCGGCCACCACCAACACTACCGCCAAGTTGTCCTCTTCTGTAGCCCCCTCGACGCCGACGAAATGCCTTCCCTACTGTTATGGTCCGACCCTCCAACTCCTGGTTATTCAGATCCTTTTCTGCATTTCTGGCGTCCTTTGAGTTTTCAAATGTGACAAAGCCAAACCCTCTTGACTTTTGGCTCTCCCTGTCTTTTATCAGCAGCACTTCCAGAAGCGGTCCATATTGGTTGAAGGTAGACTCCAGAACCTCTTCCTTTGTTTTGAAGTTCAGTCCACCTCCAAAAAGCTTGCCAACTTTGCCTCCATCCCTGACTGGTGTGGTGTTATTTCCCATATCGGACTTTTTCACAACCATCAGGTTACTAGAAACTGGACCCCCGGCCAAATCATTCCCAACCACAACTGATACTCCCTCTACAGGAAGAGTGGCTTGTAACCCCACGGTGACTGGTCCTGACACCAAATCAGACTCTAGATTGATGACATGAAGGGGAGCGCTAACCCAGCCACCGATCCCCTGTAACCGAACACTATCACCAGTTGCTGTACTCTCCGACAATGGCAAAATGCCTTCAAGCATTAAGGATTGATGTGCTCCTGTGTCCCTCAATACCCTAACAGGTCTTGGGTTAGTCGAGTCTCCCTCCAGTGAGACAAACCCCTCATAAATAAATGGTTGGTAACTCTTCTGCGGGCGATTTCTCACGTTTGCCATCGCATTCGGAGTTGTACTAGTCGGACTCCGCTCCTGATGTTCCTTCCCCAAAGCATGACAGTGGGACATCAAGTGTCCTGGTTTATGGCAAAAAGCGCAAGTCGGCCCGGAGGAGAACCTCGTGGTCTGCCTCGAGCCCCACGGAGGATACGTCTGCCTTGAAACCGTTGACTTCTGACCTCTAGGAGTCGTGATATCAGAGTGGTCCTCCTCTCGAGGCCGCCCCCATGAATTTTCGTTCTCCGCCCCTGGCTCCCCTGGCTAAGTCTAGGCGAGAAGTTGGGGTTGTGGAACTCCATCCTGTGGGTTAGGGCATAGTCATCTGCCATGGTCGCTGCCTCATACAACTTTGGTACTTTCCTTTCCTCCAGGTGTATTTTAATGTCCTCGTGGACACACTGTTGGAACTCCTCCACCAGGATCAATTGTCGCAATAGTTCGAAGTCTTTCCCAACTCCTTTTGAATCGCACCACCTATCAAACATGGTTTCTTTCAATCTGGCAAACTCCACGTGGGTCTCACTCTCCCTCCTCCTAGCATTCCGGAATTTCTGCTTCCGGGACCAATTCATAGGCTTTGAGAAGGTGTTTCTTCAATACCTCATAACCTGCACACTGGTCAATCGGTAAAGCCGAATAAATCTCTTGAGCTTTACCCACCAGAACACTTTGCACGAGTATGGACCAGTACTCCTCAGGCCAGTTTAACTGTCGAGCCACTTTCTCAAAGTGTGGAAAAAACTTGGCTACCTCCTTCTCAATGAAGGGTGGGACCAGCCTCACATGTCTGCCAACATCCCAGGTGTTCTGACTAGGTGTCGAACCAGTCAGCAGGGATGGAACCTCTCCCCGTTCTCTCATTAACTCCAGCTCCTTGACTTTAATTTCCTGCTGACGCGCCAATTCACGGTCCTTTAACTCCCTTTCGGCTCTTCTCTCCTCTGCTTCGAGTTATCTTGCACCTCTCCTTTCCTCTGCTTTTTTGTCTTCTAACCTTTCCTGGAGTTCTCTTTCCACTCTCCTTTCCTCTGCTTTTTTCTCTTCTAACCTTTCCTGGAGTTCTCTTTCCACTCTCCTTTCTTCTGCTTGTTTCTCTTCTAACCTTTCCTGGAGTTCTCGTTCCTGTGCTTTTTCCCTTTCCTGGCTCTGTAATTGCATCTCCAGTTTCCGGAGCTCCACATTTTCTTGTTCTTCTGGTAACCAATCCCAGGCTACCTCTTCCCATGCTTTTAATCCCACCATAGATTGTATCACCACTGTCTGCAACTCTGCCTTCTTCATATTAGTTCGGACCTCCAAGCTAAAATGTTTGGCCAATTTCCAGAGGTCCGATTTTACTAATGCTCTGAACTGTGCTTCACTCGGGGTCACCGTAAACGTCTCTGCGTCAAACGCCATAGTGACTACTGGTAACACCTGTTAACCTTCACACAAGAAATTTCTAACAAACAAAAACAAAAGTTTTTTTTTTTTTTTTTGGAAAAAATTTGGGAATGTTGGAAAAAGCTCCAAAGTTGGAAATTCTTTCCCGGACTAAGTTTCGGAATTTTTTTAGATCCCGGACGCAGACCCAATTGCGAGTCCACGAATATCAATTTGGAAGAGCCCCCAATTTCTGTTACGGGGTCCTCCCCTATTTACCTGGTCTCGGTGACCTCCGAACCTCGAGGGGAGCCCCGCCAGAAAAATGTGTTATCCTTGGGGAAATCAATCAGATCATTAAGGAGACCACACCAAGGGTTATGAACGAACAAGGATATATTCACAATCCCAAACACATAAAGGGTGAATACATCAATTCACAAGTACAATCACAATATTTAAGATGGTACCACCTTATATATCCCTCTAACCCAACTCACGGCACTCCCCCCCCCCCCAATGTCTCTGTACTCCTCCAAGGCGACGTCGAGTCGCTCCGGCGATCGTCGGATCAATGGCCGCTCAAAGTCAATTTAGGCTTGGACGAGTGAAACAACCCCGAGATCACGTGATCCAGCTCCCGCACAATGGCGGTGGTATGGGCGCTTTCCAAAGACGCTCCAAACATGCACGTACACTGTGCAGCCGCAAACCGCACCGTCTCCTTCAAAGGCCGCTGGCGCGCACACACGTCCTTGGCAACCCCCCGAGGAAGGCGAACCCAGCAGACGCGGCAACCTTATTCTGCGAACGCCGCGCCATGCGCGCGAGTCCCAATGGCGGCGGGCTTGTACTTGCGGCGAACTTATGCGACGAGGGTTCATCCGAATCCGACGTCAATCTGACACGCAGATGTGAACAGTCCCAGCGATCACAACGCTGAAGGCAGGACTTCCTTTATAGGCTCAACCGCACCGTCTCCTTCGACAATGCTCGCTACGGAGCTTCAACCACCACGTCTCTTTTCGATCTCCTCCCACCTCCTTTTCTTCGCTCCACCTCTTCCGGTCTCGATCCAGATTTCCGGCCATTACCAAGAGCGCTTTAAAATCTTTTACTCACAACAACCCTTTCCCTTAAGTCACAGTAAGCATAATATCTAGAATGCTTCGAACCAGCAACAATACTCATAACCACAATCATTAAGGCCGCGTCCGTAACAATATATATGTATATATATTGTTACGGATCTCTACGTCGGCCCCTTTTCCCCTTAAGAAGGGGGGATTGATCCCCTTGTCCGCGACTGACCGACGTGAGTCCTGGGCGTCCCAACACTCCTTCCGGTCGGGAGCAGCCAGGGTATTTGGTCTACAAAAAGTCCCAAGGACCTGAGTGCCACTCCTGACCACGATGCAGGGGAGGGACTCCCGCTCGAACCCCGGTTTTAGATGGTCTAGTTGCCCAGCGTTTTTTTAGCAACCCGAAGTTCGAGTCCATTAGGATTCACTAACCCGATTCCGAAACGTTGGCCAAATCGTGCCACGGGTATTCAATCGGGAAAAGACAAGGACGAACGGATGTAAAGGAAAGAAAGGCAAGGTAGGAAGAACAAATATAATTTATTACTAACTAATTATGGTCAAGTCAAAAGTAACCAAGGAGAAGGAAAGAAACGAAAATAATTTACAGAAGGATGGAAGGACCAGAAGACACAGAGCAATTCTAACTTACCTATGCAGTCTTACTTATACCCCAGGGACAAGACACACAAAACAGACGACAGTCAGACTTACACGGGGATGATGACAGGAATGGCAGGAAGGAGAGGAAGGTTCAGCTGGAGCAGGAGAATGGTCGGGCCGGGAGTGAGCAGCTGCCGCCCCTCCTCAGGCGTGTTCGCACGGCGGCGTCGCTTTGTAGCCGCGGCCGAAACCGCTGTCAACGCTCAAAGCTGCGGTGGTCAAAACTGCGGTTGGTTCAGCTCCGGTTGGTTCACAAATCAAAGCTGCGTTGGTTCAGCTCTGGCTGGTTCACAAATCAAAGCTGCGGTGGTTCAGCTCCACGCTGCTGCTCCTCCTCCACTGGGCTCAACTCCACTCTCGGTGGACTGCTCTTCCTCCACTGGGCTCAACTCAACTGGAGGACTGCGGTACTCAACAACTCTCTGATGCATCTCCTCTCGTTGGGGCGTCGCGTGACAGGTTATATAGGCCACACCCTCGAACCTTCGCGAACCCGCCCGATCGTTCTCTCCCCGCGCTCTCAAGCCAAACCCCTCGTGCTTGGTTGGTCGGCAAGGGCTCTCCTGGCTCCACCCTCTGATGACGAAGTGGAGACACGCCTTTCTTCTCCGAGCTGGAGCACATGGCAATAGAGGCTTTGGGGAATTTGAAAAGGGAACTACCTTATGTCATCTGATGCAATGCAGAGTCAACTAATGGGAAACACAGCCTTAAACTAATACACATAATAAGGAATAACTATTGAAAGGTATATGATTTTCTACGTGTATGTATATGGAATAACTAAGAGGACGACCTTTGACCTTTACACACAAAACGGAGATATTTACAAGGAATCATTACACTACTTAGAGGGTGATATTTACACACAAAAAAAACACAGGATTCTCAAATCCACAACACTGCACCCTCATCCTCTAGGCACGTACTCGGGCCTATAAAACTTTAACTTAGTGTGACACGTAGGTGTAGTTCCCTCTACATTTAACCTGACCCCAGAGTGTGACAGTTTTAAAACACAAACAAATATGTCCCTCTGCTGCATTGCACCCTGCCTAACAGATTTACACCCACAGGATAACCGAATTGCGGAATGGTTCTCAAACTATACATGAACGGTGGGGAGCATTATTTACAAGTGACGTTGGACTATTTACAAAACGCAACCCAGGACCTGTGATTGTTCTTTTGGGGGGGGGAGACAGCCTGCACTGCATCGACGCACCAGCACCAACGAGCATCAAAGCACCATAAAGCACCAAAACGCACCAGTCAGTGCACAGTCACCACAGTTCATAATAAAAATAAACAAACCCCTGGTGCTGGTCTTCCTCTTGGGCTCCCTCTGGCCAATGTTCTTCCAGATGTTGTCAACTTCGTGTTTTTCTGCCTATTTGGATATAATAAAAAGTGCACAAAATGTATCCGTTTTTTTTATTTATGGCCCACAGGGGCCGACTATGAGCGGTTCACTTGTGGGCTTGGTGCCACCTCACCGGGTCCGCAAGCAAGATCTTGGGCCATCGTGGCCGGTTCCAGCAGAGGTGCCATGCCCCAACCCGTGGGATCCATGAGTGGTGCTCAGCCACAGACATGTGGTCCATAAGTGGTGCATCGATGCAGACAGCTGGTTGCGAGGATTCGGCCACACAATGGCGGACTCCCGCACGCTCCCCTCAGTGCCCAATAGCACGATCCATGGGTCGGGGAAGGAAGACAGAGAGGGCAGGTTAGCGAGGGGTAAGGTCACAAGGGTACACATCAATAAAGGCAATGCAAGGTGAGGTGCGCCTGGAGACCGAGCGGAGAAAAGCTCGTCCCTATCGTACGTCACCCCACCCGTCACCTGTTCTACCCTTGCCTCTTACCCCCGTATTTACAACAATCTACACATTTACAAATCCGTCGCTACTGTCACGTCTTCCCCATATCAAATTCGTCACAATCCCACTAATCCAAAATTTGCCATCACCAATTCATCATCAATCCTCATAAGGAGGGAGAGATGGAACAACAAAGCACAATGTCACACCCACATCATGATGCGTCTCACAATCCAAACATTTGCACAGAAAAATAAAAACAACAAACCATGGCATGGTGTGGAGCACCGTCGTTACCTCAGGTGAGTGGATGCAGATGGTGCAAGGAGATTTCAATCCTATCTACTCTCTAAATGACTTTAATACACTTTACACTACCCGGGGTCTTTCCCTGCCAACCCATTGGCAATCTTACTCTATGCGGTTTTAAGAACCAAATTCCCATTGACCAAACTGTGGTGCTTCATCAATTTGGGGTCTCACTCCCCCGATTCAACTCCCTGTGCCTTTGCACAATTTCAGGACTGGGTCGTGTGGCTCTCCCAGCAGGCCTACCCACCTGCACACCTCCACCACTGCAGTTTCCTCCTAGCTTACCTGCTCCTTCCCTAACCTATCTACCTGGGGAAGGCCCTCTAGCGCTTTCCCCACTCGGTGCCCTCTCTGGCACTGGGCTACCCGGGTCCGTCCTCCGGATCCTCGGGCCCCATCCACAACTCTACCGGCTCCCAGAGCCCACATGCGGCCTCACCTGGCCGACATCCTAACAGTGGTGGAGTGTCCATCTAACTACACACACTAACAGGCCACACGCCCAGCCATTTCCTCGACACTAATGCACCCATCCAAACACCATTCTTCCACCATGCACCACAGATGCCAATATCCAACCACAATTTACCTACTCCCTCTACCTAACTCTTAAACTACCCTCCCCGGGTATTCGTGATAGGGGTCCACTCTTCCCCCATTCACACCTTCGCACCATCCACTCCACTCCACAGTTTCCACCATACTCACTCCACACCATCCATTCCATACTCCATGTATTCCATACTCCATGTATTCCACACAACCATTCTCCATACACCTGTATTTGCACACCTGTGCAATCACACCTACACCTGGTGCTTCCTGCACCCTCCTTCCTCCAGGACCATTCGGTCAACACAGCACACAATCGCCATCACTCACTCATACACTGCTCCCTACACCTGTTCACTTGCACACCTGTGCAATCACACCTGGTGCCACCTGCACCCTCCTTCCTCCAGACTTCTTCAATCACTCAATACAATGCACAATCACAATTGTTCCTCATACACTGCTCTCACTCCTCATACACTTCCATGCTCCATACAATCCACAATCACAATTATTCCTCATACGCTGCTTCATACACTTTCGATTCTCAAACACATGGCATCATCTGATCTACCTGGTGCCCTGCTAAAACTCGCGCTTCCCCGTCTTCCCTTTAAACTAAGCACATCCCATGTCATTATCATCCATTCTAACCTCTCTATGTCCCCGACTACCTGTCCAATGTCGCTACTTACCGCTACCGTTACCTATGGTCCTTTCTCTAGGTCCCTATACATTATCCTAACCCTCCCTCGGCGAGCTTCCACTGCCAAAAACCCCATAGCTAGCGCTCATGTGCCCCATTTGCGTGTGAGGGATGGTGGATTTGCCATCCCTCCACATCGGACATCTCTCACTACTAATTTTGCCATCCAATTCCAACCAATCCTATTCACTATTCCAAATTTCGGATCAAAACACTATCATCATCACAGTCCGCTATATCTGAGCCTCGGTGCGTCGTTACCTCATTAAAACGCGGCTTCGCAAAGCCGAGCAATGAATTCGGGTGGTTTGTTTGCCTGCAGGTTGAATCCGTCCGGTATTCGGTGTAAGGGAGGCGGTTTGGTCGGGCCGAGATTCCACGCACCATCTCGGCGCGGAACCTTCCGGTCCCCGGCCCGATGGCTCAATCTCGCCCGGTCAGAACCCCACCCCACCAGGGGGCACCGCTCCGCTTCCTCCAAAGCTGCCCCTGAACCGGACCGGTCGCCTTGTCCGACAAGGCCCGGACTTGACCGTGCAGGGCGGAGCCAGGCCCGAATCGGTAACGACGCTTTGAAGAGAAGCGACGCAACACCGACCCGCGCCGGGCCTCGCATCCAACAAAGCGCACCGCGCCCCGAGTGCTCACGTCGGCTAACCGTTGCCCTAAACGCTGCCCCGTTTAATGTCGATGCTTCACTCGCATACGCGACCCGTTTCACACTCACAAAACCTGGCGTCTCGGCGCCTCCAGTGCATCCCACACACTCCGTCCATTCCACCACCGCGCTCCCTGTTACACACCACACCTCCCGCGCACACCTGTCATTCGCACACTTCGTTCCACACCTCTCCTCCGTTACATCCTCCGTAACACTCACCATGGGCGTGCACTCTTGCATCCACCCACTCACGCGCTCCGATGTGCCCTCCCGCACACGCACCACCACTAACTCGCATTCCGTACACTCTGTTTCACACGGACCCTCCGACGTGCATTCGCTCTCGCACTTGGTATCACTCCCATACTTTATAACACGCTCATTCCCCGATGCACACTTTTTTTTCATAAGCGTGCCATTCGTTCGTACACCACGCCCCTCGGACCTCCCACAAACGCCCGGGTGCCATATTGACCCCAATCGCGCGACAATTCTCTTCGCGCCAAACACTCTCCTGCAAAATCTCCCCGCACAACATACAGCACGACTCACCTGGGGGATACTCTTCTCCACGCGCACCTGCAAATCTTTATAAGGATTAGCAAGTACGGCATCAGGATGTGAAGTTAGACTTTGTGCACAATCCATTTCTCCCTCCAACTGGTGCTTTTTTAATTCTGCCGTCTCTACAAGCCGGATTTTAACTATTTCTTTTTCTTTAATGACCGTTGGCTTTAATAAAATTCCCTCTACCTCAGCGGTCGCCGGCTGCCCCATACCCCGGGTCGCGATCTCTATACCCGTCATTTTACCCGCGCTTTTCTCCACTTCGCTCAACCAGTGCTCCTCGACCCACTTTACCTCGTCGTGCACCCTTGGGACCCTCTCGCTCAACCTGCGGTCAACCTCCCTCTCGGCCTCCCTCACCTCATATGCGGCTTGCCCCCTCGCCAACCCCTCATTAATTTATTTGGCTTGGCCAACTATGCCCCCCAGTTTGTCCCCTAATCTGCTTCCGGATCCCTCAAATTTGCTTCCGAGTCCCTCCAATTTGCCTCCGAGTCCCTCCAATTTGCCTCCGAGTCCCTCCAATTTGCTGTCTAACTTCCCAATTTGGGCACTAGTACCCCTTGCTTCGTCCCTCTGGGTGTCTATTTTACTTTCTAATCGCTCACCCATCTTTAGCATGAGGGCCTCCATTTGCACCATGAAGAGGTTCAAATTTACCGGCGGCGCTGCTACGGTCACGGGCGCGGTGAAATTTGGTGCCGCTGCAACCTCGTGCGCGAGGGCGCCATTTTGTGCGCCTGAAACCTCTGCAACCACATCCTGATTGCTCTCTTCCTCCATCATTACTCCCACCTCCTCCCTGGGGTCCTGGGTTGATTCTAAACCCTCTAACTCTACTCCCACCGGCACCCGATCGCCTTGACTATCCATGGCACGATTTTAAATTTGGATGTTATAAATAAAAAATTTATACCACTCATAATTTGAGTGCGCTAATCGCACTTCGGGTCCGAATCTCGCTCCTGACACCAAATGTTACGGATCTCTACGTCGGCCCCTTTTCCCCTTAAGAAGGGGGGATTAATCCCCTTGTCCGCGACTGACCGACGTGAGTCCTGGGGGTCCCAACGCTCCTTCCGGTCGGGAGCAGCCAGGGTATTTGGTCGACAAAAAGTCCCAAGGACCTGAGTGCCACTCCTGACCGCGAAGCAGGGGAGGGACTCCCGCTCGAACCCCGGTTTTAGATGGCCTAGTTGCCGTGCAGTTTTTTAGCAACCCGAAGTTCGAGTCATTAGCATTCACTAACCCGATTCCGAAACGTTGGCCAAATCGTGCCACAGGTATTCAATCGGGAAAAGACAAGGACGAACGGATGTAAAGGAAAGAAAGGCAAGGTAGGAAGAACAAATATAATTTATTACTAACTAATTATACACAAGTCAAAAGTAACCAAGGAGAAGGAAACAAACGAAAATAATTTACAGAAGGATGGAAGGACCAGAAGACACAGAGCAATTCTAACTTACCTATGCAGTCTTACTTATACCCCAGGGACAAGACACACAAAACAGACGACAGTCAGATTTACATGGGGATGATGGCAGGAAGGAGAGGAAGGTTCAGCTGGAGCAGGAGAATGGTCGGGCCGGATTGAGCAGCCGCCGCCCCTCCTCAGGCGTGCTCGCACGGCGGCGTCGCTTTGTAGCCGCGGCCGAAACCGCTGTCAACGCTCAAAGCTGCGGTGGTCAAAACTCCGGTTGGTTCACAAATCAAAGCTGCGGTGGTTCAGCTCCACGCTGCTGCTCCTCCTCCACTGGGCTCAACTCCACTCTCGGTGGACTGCTCTTCCTCCACTGGGCTCAACTCAACTGGTGGACTGTGGTACTCAACAACTCTCTGGCGCATCTCCTCTCGTTGGGGCGTCGCGTGACGGGTTATATAGGCCACACCCTCGAACCTTCGCGAACCCGCCCGGTCGTTCTCTCCCCGCCCTCTCAAGCCAAACCCCTCGTGCTTGGTTGGTCGGCAAGGGCTCTCCTGGCTCCACCCTCTGATGACGAGATGGAGACACGCCTTTCTTCTCCGAGCTGGAGCACATGGCAATGGCGGCGAATGCAGTTGGCAATAGAGGCTTTGGGAATGGAAGCTTTGGGGAATTTGAAAAGGGAACTACCTTATGTCATCTGATGCAATGCAGAGTCAACTAATGGGAAACACAGCCTTAAACTAATACACATAATAAGGAATAACTATTGAAAGGTATATGATTTTCTACGTGCATGTATATGGACTAACTAAGAGTCCGACCTTTGACCTTTACACACAAAACGGAGATATTTACAAGGAATCAATGACACCACTTAGAGGGTGATATTTACACACAAAAAAAAAACAGGATTCTCAAAGCCACTATATATATATATATATATATATATATATATATATATATATATATATATATATATATATATATATATATATGTATATATGTATGTATATATGTATGTATATATGTATGTATATATGTATGTATGTATATATGTATGTATATATGTATGTATATATGTATATATGTATGTATATATGTATGTATATATGTATATATGTATGTATATATGTATATATGTATGTATATATGTATGTATATATGTATGTATATATGTATGTATATATGTATGTATATATGTATGTATATATGTATATATTGTTACGGAACCCAATGTCGGCCTATGGTTCCCCTTTGAGGGGGGATTAGTCCCCTCGCTTGTCACTGACCGACGTGGTCCCTGAAGCTGCACCGCGACCTCCGGAAAGGCCGGTGAGCAGCTTCGTTCGTGACCGCGGATAAGATGTTAATGGATTGCCGAGCGGATGGCGGCGGCGGCCCGAACCGTTAACAAAGACTAGACCCGATTCTGAACGTTGGCCAAATCGTGCCGCAGGTACTCAATTGGGAAAAGACAAAGACGATGGATGTGAAGAAGAAGAAGACAAGAGGTAGGAAATACGAATAGGATTTATTACTATTTACAACCAAAATAAACCAAGGAGAAGGAAGGATAATAAAATAAAGGCAGAAAGAGGGACGGACCAGAAGGACACAGTGAAACTTAGCTTACCTATGCAGTCTTACTTAACCCAGGACAGAACAAACAAAGACGGACTCACACGAATGGGGAAATGAAGGCAGGAACGAATCGCTGGAGGTGGATGGCTTGGTGGGAGAGGAAGGTTCAGCGGGGATCGGTCGGGCTGGAAGTGGACAGCCGCCGTCAAGATTCGAGCTGCGATCGCCAAACCGCCGCGGTTCCAAACTGCGCGGCGAAGCTCCTCCTGTGCACCGTGCGCTCTCCAAAGCTGCTCCGGTCTCTCTCACGTTCCTCCACTCGGGCTTGCCAGTTCGCTTCTCTTTTTCTCTCTCCGTCGGCTCGTCTCGCTCACCTGCCGTCTCTGGCGCAACTCTTAGAACTTCGAACTCCTTTCAAAGGCTTCCGTGCGCGCTTATATAATGCCTCCGGTGATCAAACCGCCGGCCTCCAGGACACGCCCATCGGTGAGCTCGCCTCGGCCCTGATTTGTGGGCACGGGCTCTCTGGCTCCACCCTTGATGACGATGGGCGGGCACGCCCTTCTCCGAGTTGGAGCACATGGGCAATGGCGGCGAATGCAGTTGGCAATAGAGGCTTTGGGAATGGGGATGAAAGGGGATCTATCTATTTGAATTCGGTGCAATGGAGTGTCAATTAATGGAAGACACAGCCTTAACCTACATAGAATAAGGAAATAAACTACCAACAAGGAGGAAATCTATGATTGGCTAACATGATTGTTTATGACCTAATTATGGGACGCACTTTGACCTTTATACACAACTGGAGGAAGGAGGGTGATATTTTACAATGTACTACACAATAAAAAAAACACAATTCTCATATCCACAACACTGCACCCTCCTCCTCTTAGGCACGTCCCGGGCCTATTACCTTTACTTTTAGTGTGGCACGTAGGTGTAGTTCCCTCTACATTTAACCTGACCCTGAGTGTGACCGTTTTAAAACACAAATAAATATGTCCCGCTGCTCCATTGCACCCTGCCTAACAGATTTACGCCCACAGCTAACCGAATTGCGGAATGGTCTTCAAACTATACATTTACGATGGGGGAGTATTATTTACAGTTGACGCTACTTTTATTTACAATGGCAACCCAGGACCTGTGATTGTTCTTTTGGGGGGGAGGCAGTCTGCTCTGCATCGACGCACCAGAAAGCACCCAAAACGCACCAAAGCACCCTCAAGCACCAATCGGTGCACAGTCATCACTGTTCAATAAAAAAAACCCAACAAACCCTGGTGCTGGTCTTCCTCTTCGGCTCCCTCTGCTGGCCATGGTTCTTCCAGATGTTGTCATCTTCTTTGCTGGTGGCCTATTTGGACATAAAACTTGCACAAAACGTGTCCGTTTTTATTTATTTATGGCCCACAGGGCCGACTACGTGTGGTTCACCTGTATGGCATAGGTGCCCAGTGACCAAGGTCCGCCAGCAAGATCTCGGGCCTTCATGGCCGGTTCCAGAAGAGGGGCCATGCCCCAACCCATGGGGTCCATCAGTGGTGCTCAGCCACAGCCATGTGGTCCATAAGGTGGTGCATCGATGCAGACAGCTGTGGTTGCGAGAGTTTCGGGCGCACAATGGCGGACTCCCGCACGCTCCCCTCAGCGCCCAGTGGCGCACAGTCCTCATGTGGGAGACAAGGGGGGGGGGGGGGGGATGGAAGACAGGTGAGCGAGGGGTAGGTCACAAGGGTACACATCAATAAAGGCAATGCAAGGCGAGATTGCTTCCGTTTCCGGTCTTGCTGGCGACGGTTCGTTTTTTCGCAGGTCTCCACGCTCTCCATCGAAATCGAAGTTAAGTCATTGTTCCAATTTGTATTTTCGTTATAACTGTATTTCTTTTATGGTGTATGTACGTATATTGTCCCGTCAAAGATTTTCGGTGCTAATCTTTCATACCTGTATTGAAAATCGCGTTAATTCGTGTCGTCTCGAGGCCCTGTACAGTGTACACTGTACAACCTTGAGGCTTTGTTTTTCTCTCAGCGCCTGTCGTTTGTGATCCAATAACTTTCGTTCTCTGTTTTCGCAGTCTTTCCACCCCAAAGCCTACTTCCTTATGTAAATCTCAACTCAAAAAAACAAAAAAAAAAGACATTACCTTCTCTGTGCTCATTCGTTTATTCTTTCTTATTCGTTCGTTCGTTCTTCGACCACGTGTTTCTCCCCCATTTCCCCAGATAGATTGTCAAATTTCAATTCGTTATTTTATCGTCCATGTGATATTGTTTGATTATAGTTAGTTTTGGTTTGAATTCCTGTAACTCGTATTTAATTAATCGTGTTCTGCTCCTCGTGTGTGGCCTTGTACTGTAGTTGTACCCCCGTCGGTGTTTTGTTAACTTAAGTGTGTTTTGCTTGGCTCTTGGTTTTTTCCCTTCTACCCCGAACATAATACTGTCTAACGTTCTAAATCCCCACCCCCCCCCCCCCCCCAACAACAACAAAAAAAAAAACCAAAAACATTTATTTTCTTTTCTCCACGTGTACTGTTGTCTCATCCTGTATTTTCTGTCCAGGTGTGCTGTTCGCCCCACCCCCATTATCTCCTTGCCATCCACCGTTTGCCCTGTTCACGTGACTCGTGGTGGTCCCTCTCGGCTCTCCCCCCGTTGGTATTTTTGTGCATATAAGATTGTTCACAGTTCTGTTTAAATATTTTAAAATATGTTTAACCTTTCCCCTTCTGTTTTTTATTCAGTGGTATATTACAACACGCTGTTTTTCTTCCTATTTAAAAGGCTTTTCTCAATTTCCTCTCCAACTCATTCCACTTCAAAAAAAAGAAATTCAATATCTTATACGTCTCCCTCACTACATGGTCTAAATTCACATTCATTCCATCCCTCCTCCATCATCCTGAACCGAATTGCTAACTTGAAAATCACAACAAACCCAATTTGTTATCAATGTTCGTCTTTCATTAATCATCCACTTTCTAAACTCCCCTCTTGCCCCTCCCATCCAAATCCCCCCCCTTGCACCTACACTCCGAAACTTCCCCCTTGCCCCTCCACTCTTAAACTCCCCCCTTGCCCCTCCACTCCTGAACTCCCCCCTTGCCCTTCCCCTCCTAAACTTCCCCTTTGCCCCTCCCCTCCTAATCCCCCCCCTTGCCCCTCCACTCCTGATCTCCCCCCTTTCCCCTTCCCTCCAAAACTCCCCCCTTGCCCCTCCCCTCCTAAACTCCCCCCTCACTCCTGCCCTTCAAAACTCCCCCCCAATCCCTCCCATTCAATTCTCCCCCCATACCATTCCTCTCCAATTCTCTCTCCTCCCCCCTCCTCCTCCAAGCTGCCTCCTCCCCACTTCGTCTCCCTTCTATCTCATACCTCCACCCCCCCAAACCTTCTACTTTCCTCTGCCCCCCCTCAAACAACCCCTCACTGTGCCGCATCCCTTCACCAGCAAACATTTCATCCTCCTCATCCTTCCCTTTCTTGGAACTCTTCTGCAACATCTGAAACACTATCAACTGCTCTCCCTACCTCCCCCTCTCATCCTTCATCTTACCATACTCCTCCCCTCCCCTGTCCTGTACCCGATGCTCCCCCTCTCTCTTCATTAACGGTATGGACCTCAAACATCCGGGGCCTTCGCTCAAACCTGACTGATCTCTCCATACAGGTTGCTTCTGACAATCCAGACTTGATCTGCTTAACAGAGACTTTCCTCCTTCAAGATGTCTCTGATTCCTTAATATCTCTTCCTGGTTACTCCCTCCTCCGGTATGATAGACCTGAGCCTCGTCCTGGTGGTGGGGTTGCTATCTTTGTCAAAAACTCTCTTCCTCACTCTCCTTGCACTGCTCTCTTTCCTCCTCACCCGCAGGAGTACCTCTGGTTACGGCTTCCTCTCCGCTCCCACCTTTTGTTCATATGTGTTCTGTACCGTCCCCCAAACAGTGATGACTCCATCTACATTTCAATGTCTGACAACATGGACCAACTTCTATCCACTCATCCCAACTCTCTCTTCCTCATATGTGGTGACTTCAACTGTCATCATGCCACCTGGTTGGGTGTGGGTTCCTCTCTCACTAGTCATGGCACCTCAGCAAAGGACTTCTGTGACTCACTGGGATTGACACAATCTGTCAATTTCCCGACCTGGATCTCAGCCAATGGAGTATCTTCTCTTCTAGACTTGGTTATGACAAACTTCCCTGCTAATGTCTGCTGCTCTTCTTCTGCTCCAATCGGTTCTTCTGATCATGTGCTTGTCAAAGTGGACATCTCTCTGGCCATTCTCAGAGAGCCTCCTCAGCGTCGACGAGTCTGGCATTTCACTCAGGCCGACTGGGACGGTCTTCAAGCAGCCATCAATCGTCTGGATTGGTCTCCCATCTCCACTGCCTCTGACATCAATTCTTCCTGGGAATTCTTCCAAAGCAAACTGATCTCTCTCATGCACAGATTTATCCCATCTCGCCTTCAATTGTCTTACCCTTCCTCCCGTCCATGGTACACTGAATCTTGTGGTGAGGCAGTTGCCCTGAAACAACTTGCCTTTGCCTCTTGGAAGGCTAATCCAACTGAAGGAAATCTCAGTTCCTTCCACCAAGCTCGGAACAAGTGTGTGTCTACCCTCAGGAGTGCCAGGAAGCACTATCTCTCCTCACTCAAGAATGAACTCTCAAACCTGTCTCCTTCCTCCAAATCCTGGTGGCGTCTGGTCAAATCCGTTTCTGGTGTTTGTTCCCCCTCCATCCCCTCCCTTACCTCAAATGGCCACACAGTTGACATCGCACGTGACAAAGCCGAATGCCTCAACTCTGTGTTCGCCTCGAAATCCTTAGTCCCAAACCCATCTCTCTCTGTTCCCACCTTTCCCAGTCGAACCCAACTGCTCCTGGACTCTGTGTCCTTCTCTCCTGACAAGGTGGAGGAGTTTTTGTCAAACCTCGACTCTGATTCTGCAACTGGACCAGACGGCATCAGCCCACGGGTCTTAAAATCCTGCTCTGCCGCTCTATCTTATTCCGCTCTATTCATTCTTATTCGTTCGTTCGTTCTTCGACCACGTGTTTCTCCCCCATTTCCCCAGATAGTTTTCACTCATTAACCTTCAATGTTTACACTTTCCCCTCAAGTTATGTATTCCGTCATATTTTATAACACCTTTTTCTTCTTCTTCTTTAAAAGGCTGCTTTCGACTTGCTCACCAAATCAATTCATCCCAAAAAAAATATCCATCTCCTATAGTGCCTTTTTTCTACATTCCCTAAACTCTCCTGCACTCCATCCTCCATCCAGCGTCCTTAAACGTATTTTTAACTCGAAGGTCACAAGAAACTCATTTTGCAATAAATGTTCGTTTCCCATAAATCGTACACTTTCAAAAATCCAATCTCACCCCTCCCCTCCAAATCTTCCCCATAACCCCTCCCCTCCAAATCTTCCCCATCACCCCTCCCCTCCAAATCTTCCCCATCACCCATCCCTTTCAAATCTCCCCCCTTGCCCCCTCCCTCCTAAACTACCCCCTCACCCCTCCCCGCCAAGACGCCCCCTCGCCCCTCCCCTCCTAGACTCCTGCCTCACCCCTCCCCTCCAAATCTCCCCCATATCCCATCCCTTTCAAATCCCTCCCCTTGTCCCTTCCCTCCCAAACTCCCCCCTCACCCCTCCCCTTCAAATCTCCCCACCCTCATTGCTTCTCAATTTCCCCCCTCTCACTCCCCCTCCTCAAAGCGTCCTCCCCGCTTCTTCCCCCTTCAAACTCTCACCTCCATCTCCCCCAACCTTCTGCCTCGCTCTTCCCCCTCCTCAAATAACACCTCATTGTGGCTCACCCAATCACCATCAAACCTTTTGTCCGCCCCATCCTTCCCTTTCTCCGAGCTATTCTGAAATCTCTGACACACCTTCAACAGCTCTCCCTATCTCTTCCACCTCTTCCACATCTTACCCTACCCCTCCTCCCCCCTGTTCTGTATCTGATGCTCCCCCTTCCTCTTCATTAACGGTATGGACCTCAAACATCCGGGGCCTTCGTTCAAACTTAACTGATCTCTCCATACAGGTTGCTTCTGTCAAACCAGACGTGATCTGCTTAACAGAAACTTTCCTCCTTTATGATGTCTCTGATTCCATAGTATCTCTCCCGGGCTACTCCCTCCTCCGGTATGATAGACCTGAGCCTCGTCCTGGAGGCGGGGTTGCTATCTTTATCAAAAACTCTCTTCCTCACTCGCCCTGCACTGCACTCTCTCCACCTCACCCCCAGGAATACCTCTGGCTACGGCTTCCCCTTTGCTCCCACCTCTTGTTCATATGTGTGTTGTACCGTCCACCAAACAGTGATGACTCCATCTACATCTCGCTGTCTGATGATATGGACCAACTTCTATCTACTCATCCCAACTCTCTCTTCCTCATATGTGGTGATTTCAATTGTCACCATGCCAGTTGGCTGGGTGTGGGTACCTCTCTCACCAGCCATGGCTCTTCAGCAAAGGACTTCTGCGACTCACTGGGACTGACACAATCTGTCAATTTCCCGACCCGGATCTCAGTCAACGGAACATCTTCTCTTCTGGACTTGGTTATGACTAACTTCCCTGAAAATGTCTGCTGCTCTTCTTCTGCTCCGATCGGATCATCTGATCATGTCCTTGTTAAAGTGGACATCTCTCTGACCATCCTCAGGGAGCCTGCTCAGCGTCGACGAGTCTGGCATTTCACTCAGGCCAACTGGCACGGTCTTCAAGCAGCCATCAATCATCTGGACTGGTCTCCCATCTCTACCACCTCTGACATCAACTCATCCTGGGAATTCTTCCAAAGTAAATTGCTCTCTCTCATGCACAGATTTATCCCATCTCGTCTTCAGTTGTCATACCCTTCCTCCCGTCCATGGTACACGGAATCTTGTGGTGAGGCTGTTGCCCAGAAACAACTTGCCTTCGTCTCCTGGAAAGCAAATCCAACGGAAGGAAATCTCATTTCCTTTCACAAAGCCCGAAACAAGTGTGTGTCCACCCTCAGGAGAGCCAGGAAACAATATCTCTCCGTTCTCAAGACCGAACTCTCTTATCTGTCTCCCTCTTCCAAATCCTGGTGGCGTCTGGTCAAATCCGTTTCTGGTGTTTGTTCCCCCTCCATCCCCTCCCTTACCTCAAACGGCTACACAGCTGACTCCGCACGTGAAAAAGCTGAATGCCTCAACTCTGTGTTTGCCTCTAAATCTTGTGTCCCAAACCCATCCCTCTCTGTACCCACCATACCCAGTCGTACCCTGCTGCTCCTGGACTCCGTGTCCTTTCCTCCTGAAAAGGTGGAAAAGTTTCTGTCAACCCTCGACTCTGATTCTGCAACTGGACCCGACGGCATCAGCCCACGGGTCCTAAAATCCTGCTCTGCCGCTCTATCTCACCCTCTCTCTGTTCTCTTCACCCTCTCTTTTGCTCAAGGTCAACTGCCATCTGCTTGGAAATCAGCCAACATCACCGCTTTGCACAAAAAAGGTGCAAAAACTGATCCTAGCAACTACAGACCAATCAGCCTTCTCCCAATTATCAGCAAAGTCATGGAATCCATCATTGCTTCGGATATGAAATCTTTCCTCTTCTCCAATGGCTTGATCTCTGATCATCAATTTGGTTTCAGACCAGGTCACTCTACTCTGGACATGCTGCTTCTGCTGTCTCAACAATGGATGGAGGTCCTCAATGCCAAACAGGAAATTAGAGCTGTCTCCCTCGACATATCACGTGCCTTCGACACGGTCTGGCACCCCGCTCTGCTCACCAAACTCTCCTCCTTTGGTATCCATGGAAATCTCCACGCATGGCTGGCGGACTTCCTCTCTAGTCGTCGTCAACGTGTGGCCCTGAATGGGTTTCTCTCATCTCCTCTTCCTGTTCAGGCTGGAGTTCCCCAAGGCAGTGTTCTGGGCCCCGTGCTTTTTCTGGTCTTCATCAATGATCTCTCTGACTCTCTCGAAAATCCTCTCTATCTCTTTGCTGATGACTCCACTCTCTGCCGCTCCATTCCTCTTCCCTCAGATCGGCAGTCTGCTGCCTCCTCACTCTCTGAAGACCTGGACAAAATCACAGACTGGTCAAACAAGTGGAACATGTCTTTCAATCCTGACAAATCTCACACTCTTACTATGTCTCTCCGAAAAGATCGACTGGACAACCCTCCCATCTACTTTCTCAACAATCCTCTCCAAGAAGTTCTGTCGCTCAAGATTTTGGGTCTCACTATCTGCCATGATCTTTCTTGGGAAAACCACATTTCCAAGCTGGCCTCCAAAGCCAGTCGCCGACTGGGCATCCTCCGTCGTGCAAAGTCCTTCCTCGGCACACCTGAGCTCCTCACCACATACAAGGCTTTCATCCGCAGCTCAATGGAATACTGTTCTCCCCTATGGGCCGGTGCTCCTGCCTCACACCTAGCTCGGCTTCACGCTGTTGAAACCAAAGCTTTCAGAATTATTGGAATCTCCCGCGATGAAGCTATCTCTGAGGGCCTTTCACTCACTCACCGCAGGCAGGTAGGTGGTCTTTCTGTCTTCTACCGACTCCTCTCCGGCCTTGCACCCCCAGCTCTCTCTGTGCTCTGTCCCCCAAATATTCCTACAGGTCGCACAAGATCTGCCAGCAACCCTCTGATGGTTAAACTGCCGAAATCTCGGCTCTCTGCTCACCTTCACTCTTTCATTCCTCTTTTCTCCCGCCTCTGGAACAAACTCCCTCACTCCCTTCAATCCCACTCCTCCCTCCAGGTCTTTAAAACAGCTGTTCACCACCATCTCTTATCTTCCCCCATCCGAAACCTTGATCTTTTCTACCCCCGCTAATTCACCCCAGATCCACCTTGTTTGAAATTCCAACTTCTTTCCTGGAAGTCCTGGCAGTGTCCATATGTTTTATACCTCTCCCACCGCCCCCTTCCCATGCCCCCCCCCCCCCCCAAAGCCCTCGCCCTCTCTCAGATCTCTCGATGTCTCCATGTCTCTCGGTCCCTGCTCTCAAATGTTGTGTTTGTGTCCTTCCCCCTCTCTCCCCATCTTGTCTACCGCTCCCGATGTTATATGTTTTATGTGTCGGTTTGTCTTTCTGTGTGATTAATGTTCGCTCTTTCACGAGCCTCGATCTTGTATACAAAAAAAAAAAAAAAAAAAAAAAAAAATCTCACCCTCTCACTGTGCTTTTCACCCTATCTTTTGCTCAAGGTCATCTGCCAGCATCCTGGAAATCAGCTAACATTACCGCTTTACACAAAAAAGGTGCAAAAACAGATCCTTGCAACTACAGACCAATCAGCCTGCTCCCAATTATCAGCAAAGTCATGGAATCCATCATTGCTTCGGATATGAAATCTTTCCTCTTCTCCAATGGCTTGATCTCTGATCATCAATTTGGTTTCAGACCAGGTCACTCTACTCTGGACATGCTGCTTCTGCTGTCTCAACAATGGATGGAGGTCCTCAATGCCAAACAGGAAATCAGAGCTGTCTCCCTTGACATATCAAGGGCCTTTGATACGGTCTGGCACCCAGCTCTGCTCACCAAACTCTCCTCCTATGGTATCCATGGAAATCTCCATGCATGGCTTGCGGACTTCCTCTCTGGTCGTAGTCAACGTGTGGCCCTGAATGGATTTCTCTCATCTCCCCTTCCTGTTCAGGCTGGAGTTCCCCAAGGAAGTGTGCTGGGCCCTGTGCTTTTTCTGGTCTTTATCAATGATCTCTCTGACTCTCTGGAAAATCCTCTCTATCTCTTTGCTGATGACTCCACTCTCTGCCGCTCCATTCCTCTTCCCTCAGATCGGCAGTCTGCAGCCTCCTCACTCTCTGAAGACCTGGACAAAATCACAGACTGGTCAAACAAGTGGAACATGTCTTTCAATCCTGCCAAATCTCACTCTCTTACTATGTCTCTCCGAAAAGATCGACTGGACAACCCTCCCATCTACTTTCTCAACAATCCTCTCCAAGAAGTTCTGTCACTCAAGCTTTTGGGTCTCACTATCTGCCATGATCTTTCTTGGGAAAACCACATTTCCAAGCTGGCCTCCAAAGCCAGTCGCCGACTGGGCATCCTCCGTCGTGCGAAGTCCTTCCTCGGCACACCTGAGCTCCTCACCACTTACAAGGCTTTCATCCGCAGCTCAATGGAATACTGTTCTCCCCTATGGGCTGGTGCTCCTGCCTCACACCTGGCTCGGCTTCACGCTGTTGAATCCAAAGCTTTCAAAATCATTGGAATCTCCCGCGATGAAGCTATCTCTGAGGGCCTTTCACTCACTCACCGCAGGCAGGTAGGTGGTCTTTCTGTCTTCTACCGACTCCTCTCCGGCCTTGCTCCCCCAGCTCTCTCTGTGCTCTGTCCCCCAAATATTCCTACAGGTCGCACAAGATCTGCCAGCAACCCTCTGATGGTTAAACTGCCGAAATCTCGGCTCTCTGCTCACCTTCACTCTTTCATTCCTCTTTTCTCCCGCCTGTGGAACAAACTCCCACACTCCCTTCAATCCCTCTCCTCCCTCCAGGTCTTTAAAACAGCTGTTCACCACCATCTCTTATCTTCCCCCATCCATAACCTTGATCTTTTCTACCCCCACTAATTCACCCCAGATCCACCTTGTTTGAAATTCCAACTTATTTCCTGGAAATCCTGGCAGTGTCCATATGTTTATACCTCTCCCACCCCCCCCCCCCCTTCACATGCCTCCCCCCCTTCACATGCCTCCCCCCCAAAGCCCTCTCCCTCCCACAGATCTCTCGATGTCTCCATGTCTCTCGGTCCCTGCTCTCAAATGTTGTGTTTGTGTCCTTCCCCCTCTCTCCCCATCTTGTCTACCGCTCCCGATGTTATTTGTTTTATGTGTCTGTTTGTCTTTCTGTGTGATTAATGTTCGCTCTTTCACGAGCCTCGATCTTGTATACAAAAAAAAAAAAGATGCGTATGGAGACGGAGCGGAGAAAAGCTCGTCCCTACCGTACGTCACCCCCCCCCCCCCCCCCTGTCACCTACTCTACCCTTGCCCTTACCCCATATTTACAACACTCGACACATTTACAAATTCGTCACTACCGCCACGTCTTCCCCATATTTCCCCTATACCAAATTCGTCTTTACTCCCTCTACTTCAAAATTTGCCATCACCAATTCATCATCAATCCTCATAAGGAGGGAGAGATGGAACAACAGCACAATGTCACACCCACGTCATGATGCGTCTCACATTCCAAAACATTTGCACAATAAAATAATAAAAACAACCATGGCATGGTGTGGAGGTACGTCATCCCAGGTGAGTGGATGCAGACGGTGCGAGGAGATCTCCATCCTAACTACCTTCTAAATGACTTTAACACACTTTACACTACCCGGGGTCTTTCCCTGCCAAACCATTGGCCAACTTACACGATGGGTTCTAAAAACCAATTCCCATTGCCCAAACTGTGGTGCTTTTCAATTTGGGGCCTCACTCCCCCGATTCATCTCCCGGTGCCCTTGCACAATTTCTGGGCTGAGACGTGTAGCTCTCCCAGCAGGTCTACCCACCTGCACACCTCCACCACTGTAGTTGCCACCCGAGCTTACCTAGCTCCTCACCCTAACCTATCTAACTGGGGAAGGCCCCTCCTGGCTCTGTCACCCCTCTGCCCTCTGGCACTGGGCTACCCGGGTCCGTCCTCCGGATCCTCCGGCCCCATCCACAACTCTAACGGCTCCCAGAGCCCACCTGTGGCCTCACCTGGCCGACATCCTCACAGTGGTGGAGTGCCCAATCAACTACACATACTAACAGGCTACACGCCCAGCCATTTCAACGTCACTAATGCACCCATTCAACCTCCATTCTTCCACACGCACCACAATTTACCTATACCCTCTACCTAACACTTACACTACCCTCCCCGGGTATTCGTGATGGGGTCCATCCTCCTTTCCCCCATCCACACCTTCGCACCATCCACTCCACTCCGCTGTTTCCACCATACTCACTCCACGACCATCCATTCCATACTCCATATATTCCGCACTCCATGTATTCCACACAACCATTCTCCATACACCTGTCGTTGCACACCCGTGCAATCACTCCTGGTGTCACCTGCACCCTCCTTCCTCCCTGGACCATTTGGGTCAACACAACACACATCACCATCACTCCCTCATACACTGCTCCATACACCTGTTCAGTTGCACACCTGTGCAATCTCAATACAACTCACAATCACAATCATTTACTCATACCCTGCTCAATACACTTTCGATCCTCACACACACGGCATAATCTCATCTAACTACTCCCCTCTGGAACTTGCGCTTCCCAGTCGCCCCTTTAAACTATTGCGCTCCCTCGTCATTATAATCCAAACTAATCTACCTGCGACCCCACTACAGGTATCATTGTCACTACCTAACCTTACCGTTACCTATGGTCAATCTCTAGGTCCCTACACACGATATCCTAACCCTCCCGGGCTAGTTTTCACTGCCATAAACCCCATAATACGAGTGCTCCTTTGCCCCCGTTGTGAGGGATGGCAGAGTTGCCATCCCCCCACATCGGGCATCTCTCACTACCAATTTGGCACATCAAATTTCAGCCAATTAAAAATTTGCCAATCACTACCAATCATCTGCCAATCATCAATCTGCCAATCTTTTGCCAATCATCAAATTTTGCTTTTCAATTTCGGGTTCAAAACACTATCCTCATCACAGTCTACTCACTACTGCCTCTCGGTGCGCCAATTCATCTCTAAAGCCCGGCTTCGCACAGCCGAGCAATGAATGCGGGTTGCTTGGTGCCGGCGGTTGGATCAGTCCGGCATTCGGTGCAGGCAAGGTTTACTCGGGCCGAGATCCAACGCACCATCTCGGCACGGAGCCGTCCAATGGCCCGATCTCGCCCTGCCGGAATGCCTCAACAAAAGGGGGTCGCCATGACGACCCTTCCTACCGGGCCGCCCGTTCCGCCTAGCGGAGCACGGACGCGGCCGTTCAGAGCGAGGCCCGGCGTGGATCCCGCACGGCGGTTCATTCGAAACCGCCGCGGTCACGATCCCCACGGGTCCCCGCGGCACACGAAGCTGCCCGGCACGCACCGAAGGCCCGCTTCGGCTATAAGTCGCTCTAACCGCTATCCCGTTTAGCGTCGATGCTGCACTTGCATGCTTACACCCCGCAGCCCGTTCCTTGCTCATACATCCAGCCGTTCCCATGCTCCTCGTCATTGCACCTTCTCTTACACACCCAGGTACACTCATTCCGCTCACAGACTTGGTCACACACCTGACCACCGCACACCTTTGCACACACTCGTCGTTCGCACACCTCACCAACACACCTCTTTGCGCCCCCTCCTCGGTCACCTCCTCTGTGACAACCACAGGTGTGCTCTGCTCCGTACACCCAACCACGTGCCTCACTACCAACTCCAGTGTGCATTCCCATACGTGCTCTACCATTCCAGGTGTGCATCCTTCCATTCCAGGTGTACATCCTCTCTCACCTGCCACAACCAACTCACGCTCCGTGTCACTCTTACTACTTTCACCACCACTCTCGGTCGCGCATTCACCCTCACTCTTGACAGCGTACTCTTTCCTCATGCACCCGTCCGTTACACACCTTTCTCGCGCATCCTCTTGCGCACTCTCTCCCGTTACACCCTCCGTAACACTCACCACAGGTGTGCATGCTTCCATCACATCCCTTGTAACACTCCCCATCCCGCGCTTCCATGTGCCCCCTCGCACACGCTCTACGACCAACTCACTCTCGACAGCACACTCACTCCTCGGCGCGCACTTTTTCCTCACACACCCCAGAGTCGGACATTCTCGCACACCTCCTCTTTCGCACTCCGTACCTGTCGCACACTTCACCAGCGGCCTCTCACGAACACCCGGGTCCACACCAACCCCCAAGCCGACTGAAGCTTCCCTCACACCATATACATTTCCGAATATATCGCCACTCACCTTGGCACATCGTCCCCGCACCTCCTTCGCCACCTGCAAACTCTTTATTTGGTTAGCGAGCACACCATCACGATTTGAGCACCGACCTTGCACATATTCCATCACCTCCTCCTTTATCTCCCTCTTAGTTTCCCTCCGTCTCTTCTTAATTTCACTCGCCCCTCTTCCACTTCCTCTAACTTTTGCTTCGCCTCTTTTATTTCCCGGTGTGTCTCCTCAATTTCGTCCTCTAAGGCCACCTTGACCGTTTCTATATGCGTCCTCACCTCCCGGTCCTTCGTCTCCATTGCCTCCGTCACCTCGTCCAACCTCGTTGTCAGTCCCTCACGTACCATCTGACATTCCCTCTTCGTCTCTATTAAGTCATTTTTGATTTCTTTTTGTGTCGCTTTCAACCCTCCTAGTACCGCAGTGTTCTTTTCCACCTGCTCCACTAGTTCCTTTTGTCCCACTGTCAGCTGTTCTACTCCCCTCGTCAGACCCTCTATGCCCCCCTGTAACCTAGCCGTATTAATCCTCACCTCTTTCTCCATATGCTTCTCACCTCGCTTTACCTCCTCGCGTACCCCCGAGACCTCCTCGCTTACACCTCGTCTTATTTCTTCCCCCATCTCCATTTCTTTAGTAGATGCCACCCTCATCTGTCCCAATTCATCCCTCTGAGCATCCAGTTTACCTTCCAACCCAATTTTCACCTCCTTTATCTGCTCTCCCATTTGTTTAATTTCCCGGGCCGATTGCTCCCCTATTTCCCGCAATTTGTTTTCCATCTTGTTTTCTAACCCCCCTAACCCATTTTTCACCCCCTCTATCTGATTCTCCTGGGCAGCCATTCTATTTTCCACTCCCGTTAACCCATTCTTTACCTCTTTTATCCCGTTGTCTAACCCCTCAAATTTGTTTCCCATATTGTTTAACCCGTCCCGTAATTGCTCACTAGTCTTGGCCATAAGGGCCTCCATTTGCATCATAAAAAGGTTCAAATCCACCGGTGCTGCTACGGTCACGGGCGCCGCTAAATTTGGTGCCGCTGCAATCACGTGCGCGAGGGCGCCATTTTGTGCACCTGACACCTCCTCAACCACCTCACCATTGTTCTCCTCCTCCATTTCCTCCCTGTGGTCCTGGGTTACCCCTAACCCCACTTCTAGTTCCCCCACCAGCATCCCGCCGCCTTGACTATCCATGGCACGATTTTCAAATTTGGAATTGTATAACAAAATTTCGGCCCACTCGTAATTTGAGCGCGCTAAGCGTTTCAGGTCCGTATCTCGCTCCTGGCACCAATTGTTACGGAACCCAATGTCGGCCTCTGGTTCCCCTTTGAGGGGGGATTAGTCCCCTCGTTTGTCACTGACCGACGTGGTCCCTGAAGCTGCACCGCGACCCCCGGAAAGGCCGGTGAGCAGCTTCGTTCGTGACCGCGGATAAGATGTTAATTTGCCGAGTGGATGGCAGCCGCGGCCCCAACTGTAAACAAAGACTAACCCGATTCTGAACATTGGCCAAATCGTGCCACAGGTATTCAATTTGGAAAAGACAAAGACGACGGATGTGAAGAAGAAGAAGACAAGAGGTAGGAAATACGAATAAGATTTATTACTATTTACAACCAAAAGAAACCAAGGAGAAGGAAGGATAATAAAATAAAGGCAGAAAGAGGGACGGACCAGAAGGACACAGTGAAACCTAGCTTACCTATGCAGTCTTACTTAACCCAGGACAGAACAAACAAAGACGGACTCACACGAATGGGGAAATGAAGGCAGGAACGAATCGCTGGAGGTGGATGGCTTGGCGGGAGAGGAAGGTTCAGCGGGGATTGGTCGGGCTGGAAGCGGACAGCCGCCGTCAAGATTCGAGCTGCGATCGCCAAACCGCTGCGGTTCCAAACTGCGCGGCGAAGCTCCTCCTGTGCACCGTGCGCTCTCCAAAGCTGCTCCGGTCTCTCTCACGTTCCTCCACTCGGGCTTGCCAGTTCGCTTCTCTTTTTCTCTCTCCGTCGGCTCGTCTCGCTCACCTGCCGTCTCTGGCGCAACTCTTAGAACGTTGAACTCCTTTCAAAGGCTTCCGCGCGCGCTTATATAACGCCTCCGGCGATCAAACCGCCGGCCTCCAGGACACACCCATCGGTGAGCTCGCCTCGGCCCTGATTGGTGGGCACGGGCTCTCTGGTTCCACCCTTGATGACGATGGGCGGGCACGCCCTTCTTCTCCGAGTTGGAGCACATGGGCAATGGCGGCGAATGCAGTTGGCAATAGAGGCTTTGGGAATGGGGATGAAAGGGGATCTATCTATTTGAATTCGGTGCAATGGAGTGTCAATTAATGGAAGACACAGCCTTAACCTACATAGAATAAGGAAATAAACGACCAACAAGGAGGAAATCTATGATTGGCTAACATGATTGTTTATGACCTAATTACGGGACGCACTTTGACCTTTATACACAACTGGAGGAAGGAGGGTGATATTTTACAATGTACTACACAATAAAAAAACACAATTCTCATATCCACAACAATATATATGTATGTATATATGTTATTATATGTATATATATATATGTATGTATATATATATGTATGTATATATGTATATATATGTATGTATATATGTATATGTATGTATATATATATATATGTATATATATGTATGTATGTATATATATATATATGCCGAGAACGAGGACTTAGGACTTGGGACTCAAAGACTCAGAAGAAAGGAGCAACGGATATATTTATTGGAACTCGAGTACTCAAGCTTGAGGACAGCAAAGTTGCATTGAAACTCACAAGGAATGACCAACAGTACAACAAGATGCTCTGAAATAATTCAATTAACATTGCTTTATATAAAGGAAAGTCAGGGGTGGAGTTAGCTCACAAGACATAGAGACAGAATGGGCTCATTGGGTCCCCCACCATAGTCCCATCCTGTTGTTCAGTTAATTAAAGGAAGTTCATCCAAGGCCAGTCATGGGTTAGCTTCTGATAAGGAGATGGTCAGCATTATGTGACAACATGTTTACAACTTTCTGTATAGCAGCTGGCTTGGGAAAGTACAAAGGGGAGTGGACACTCGTAAAACTGTCAACTTGCAAGATAATGGCAAAACAGGAAAAAGGCAAAGAGAGATAAGAGTCGCCTCCAAGGCCTGGAAAGGGGAACTAGAGATTGTGCCCACGCAGGCCAGAGCACAAAGGCAGAGAACTCCTTATTAGGATATTACACATCCTCAATGCAGTAGAAAGAACTCAGTATCATGAAAGAGTACAGTAGCAAGTCAAAACAAAACATATAATTGGTTATACTTGGTAATTGGTAAAGCAGCAAGGATATACAAAGGGGGAGGGGCATTACAGCTCCCTACATACCGCCCTTTTGGATCTAAGATACAAAGTTATCTACGAGCCAATCAAAGGCCTTTATTTCAAACAAAAACAGAAAAATCATTCAACATATCACGCGAAGGCAGCCCCGTAAGAATGTCCCGTACCAAAGCACCACACAAACTCAGTAGGATGATTCGCGTCTGTATGTGAGTATGCAATGTAAGGCCGTAAAAGCAGAGTGATCAAATGGCACACAAAATCCACCAAAAGAGGTGGGAGAGAGAGAGAGTGTAACTAAACGTAACGTACCACACGAATGCAGCCCAGTGAGCATGTCCCGTACCCAGTACCGCACAACGAACCCAGCAGGCTGATCCGCGGGTGTGTGGGTGCAAGTGGGTGTAAGTGGATGTATGATGTAAGTCGGGTGTAGATGGGTGTATGAGGTGAGACCGTAGAGACATGAAGATCGAATAGCGCGCCAAATCCACAACGAAGACCTCTGGTTCCACCGGGGTCCACACCCAGGAAGATCTCCGACCCACCCTTGGACCACAGAGGTGCAGCCGGACTCCTCCCCAACTGGAGCTCGCCCAGGCTTCCCCAAGTGAAATCCTTGTCGATCTTCAGCGCTCAATCGATATTCATGTTCATGAGGTCTCTTACGTGCTGGTGATCTGGGGAAGACACAACATCGTCAGTATCAGGTGGCTCAAACCTATGGCCATGAAATAAAGCATAACGATCCAAAGGTGGGAGAGAAACTTCCTTTGGGTCAAAGTCGAGATCGTCCGAGGCGATGCTGCTTGCTTCGCTGTTATTCAAGGGCGAATCTCCAAAACAATCAGACTCGGAACTCAGAGTATTTTCACGATCGAGTTCCTCTCCATCCGGGCTTGGGTTCACAGCTGGGTCCAAATTCCGAACTGGGTCAGTGGCGTTTGACTCACTGTGGGCTTGTGAGACATAAAGGTGAGCTCGTGAAACATGGAGAGGCAGAGCCTGCATTGAAACATAAACATCAGCCGGGGACCCTCGCAAGTGGCCCACATCATCATTGGTAACATCATCAGTAACATTATTTTCAGGTGGCGTAGGCCTGCGGAGTGGACGGCCCATAGTCATAGCCACGGCATGGCATATCGTGAAGAAACGAGAGGAATCCTTCAGGAAATCGTCGATTTCTTCTTCCGACGTGTCGGGGCCCAGTTTAAACGGCCTCCTGGTAGCCTGAAATGCTTCGAGGTCCGCATAAGTGTACTCGACGTCATTATCGGTAATATCAACAATGGAAGAACAATCTTCGGAAGCGGAGATCTCATTGTCGCGGCCCAGTGGCTCGTCCGGGTCGTCGTTCCAGGATCCGCGGTCTGCAGTCACGTCGACGGCCAGTGTGTCCTCTGGACCCACGGTCAGCTTTTCAAGCATCACCATGGCCCTTTCTGTTGTCGTCTTCAGTGTCCATCCTGTGGAAAACTTCCTCACACACGCAAGGACTAAAGCCTTGATTATTACACAACAAACCACGATTCCAAGGACTATTGCCAAGGCGGTTAGTACCCACTTTACAATAGTGCCTGTCCACCCCTTGAACCAGTCGGTAAGCCACTGGTGGGAGGCTTCCCGATCCAATCGATCCCTTGTCAATGAGTGAGCGCTTTCCCTTAACGTTATAATAGCAGCACTGACACCCTGTGAGGGGTCAGGAATAAAAGTGCAACATTTACCCTCAATTATCCCACATACCCCTCCTCGTTCTGCCAATAGCATATCTAATGCAACCCTATTTTGCATAACCATTGTACGCAGATGGACAACTGTGTCCAACATTTCGTCGTGTGCTGTAGCGGTGGCGTTGGCCACAGTTTCTAAGATTAACGCAATTTTGTCAATGCGGTAACTGTTCATGACCGTCCCAGCCCATGGGAAGAAGAAGCTAACGGCTTTCTCCCAATCAGCGCCGTGTAAAGTAGTGGTGTCGTCGTCGTGCCAATAGGTGCTTCGTTGTGTCCTTATGAGTGCGGTGGTATTATGCAAGTGCTGTCGCATTTCCATCTCTGGGAAAACTGATCCTAAATAGCAAATTCCTCCCCAATTATCAGGTAAATACGGGTAAGCTTTATTCCCGCATACAAACATGGTCCCGTGCGGGGCCACTAAATGGGTGGTCATGCAAGTGAGAAGACCTGGGATAGTGTTTGTCCCGTTTTCCCCTTTCCATGCCAACTGGAGGTGTGTGAGGTTATGCAAGGGCGAGCTTGTAACGTTCACTAGGAGCGTGTGTTTCCCTTTTCTCGGGTCCGCGGGAAGGGTATCTCTACACACGGATTTGCCTACCATTACTTGGCCCTTTCCTTCTAAGCAGAGGGCCCCCCTAGCCGGTTTAACCCAGACCGGCGCCGGACGTTCCTCAAAGTGTTGGGACTGGATGGGGGGTGAATACTGGAAAACTCGTTTACACGCAGTTCCGTCAGAACCTTGGCTTGTCAGGGTTGTACTAATGCATTTGGTATCTAGTGGCTTCGAGCACAAATCATTGAGTGATAGGGGTAACACTACCATTGGTATGCCTGCTGTGCTGGTGCGGGGAAGGTGCATACACATCCAACACTGTGTCCTATTCTGTACTGTGGCCATATGCCGTGCGACCTTCCAGTATGTGTTCTCCTCTGGCTTCCTTCTTACTTCCTGGGCAGGAGGGGGTTTAATGACGTAGGCGGCACAACTAGGCCGGAATTGGTGTTGGGTCTCTCCCCTCTTTTTGTTCCTTCTAATCAGCGTGCGCGGGGGCCATATTCCGCATTCAAGTATTATCGTGGTGTGTGGGCCGACGAGGGCATGCGACAGTAGGAGAGTAGTATTGTCGATGCCCGTGCCCCATTGATATCCTGCGGCGGCGTGACTAGTCACGGTCCCAGTAAACCTTCCATTTTCCACCTGTCTAACTTTAGTTAAGACTATGCGTGGGGTTGTCATGCGTGCCTGTGGTGTCCCATTGTGTACCACCATGGCTTCCATCCATCTTACAGATAACCACTTGAAATGTGTCTCCAACTCACAGCAATGTACTACTATCCCCTGTCCCCGGGGAGCCGTTATGTATTTGACGGAGTAAAGTTTAAATAACGTGTAGTTGTCGTGTCCTGGGTATTTGGGGAGATCCTCTCTCAGTGGGTTAAACTGCAGAAGCCTATCCTTGGCGGGGTTTGTTAGGCAGCTGCCCAGAATTCCCATCATCATGACCGTCATCGCCGCCCTTAGGAGACTGTGGTGCCCTAGACGGTGCATTGTCTTCAGCGGTGTGAGGTGTGGTGTCTGCAGCAATGTGAGGTGCGGTGTCTTGTGTGGCTTGTGGTGCGGGGAAGGACAACTTACAATGGGTGGCGTGGATCCACGAAGGTTTACCCTCGCAGAAGACTGCCGTCGGTGTGACCAGTAGCACCTGGAATGGTCCCTTCCACCGTGGCTCCAAAGCAGCCTTGCGGGTGAAGTGCTTCACGAGCACCCAGTCGCCGGCCTGAAAGTTGTGGATGGCGTGGCCTATTGGTTCAGGCAGCGCCTCTCGTACTCGAGCATGGATGCTGCGTGCCACATTCGACAAGCCTATGCAAAATCTCAAAAGCATGTCATCCATTACTGGCAAAGCAAGGGTGGACATGTCTGTTGGTGCTGAAACGGGCAAGCTCATAGGTCGTCCCATTAATATTTCGTGGGGGGAAAGGCCCGTAGTGCGACCCGGGGTGGAACGAATGCTCATCAATGCAAGCGGAAGAGCCTCTGGCCACCTCAAGCCTGTGTCTGCGCAAAGTTTCGCTAGTTTATTCTTTAAAGTCTTGTTCGTTCGTTCCACAAGTCCTGAGGACTGTGGGTGGTAGACGCAATGGAAGGATTGTTTAACGCCCAACGCCTTCAGAATGCCCTTAACCACCTGCGCCGTGAAATGGCCTCCTTGATCTGACGAAATTATCTGGGGAATGCCAAATCTGCACATAAAATCCCGCACGAGGCGCTTCACTACTGTCGGAGCATCGGATTTGACGCATGGGTATGCTTCGACCCATTTGGTGAACGTATCTACGATTACCAACACATAGCGAAACGACATGCTTGGTTCCAATTCTGTAAAATCGAACTCAATAGTTGCGAACGGCCCACTAGGCGGGGGTCGTCCCCCATCATGTGCATGTCTCGGTGGCGCCCCTCTATTGTGTTGCTGGCAGACCACACACGATCGGCACACTTCGGATACAATCCGTGACAGTCCTGGCGCTGCCCAAGTGTAGTCTATCTGTCCCATCACCCCCCTCTGGCACACATGACCATTCTGATGAGCCATGCGTGCCAGCCAGGGCAGTAAAGCCTGGGGTGCTATAGGTTTTTCATCAAGGGTCCACATTTCCCCTGGCCCAGGGCGTATCGCTCCTCGTTTGAGCCAGACCTCGTGTTCGGCCGTCGGTGCAGCATTTTGCAAATTTATGATATCGTCCTTAGTTGGTGTGGCGGGTGGTCCCGCAGTCGGTATGTCAGCAATCTGTGCGGCTGTCTTCTGTGCTCGTGTCACCATCGGCATGTTGCGTTCTATCTGTTGGTTGGCGGCCTTTCCTGCCGCCTCGTCCGCCCTTGCGTTGCCCCGGGCAACGTCAGTGTCCGCCCTTTGGTGGCCACGACACTTAATTACCGCGATAGCGCGGGGAAGTAAAATGCTTCGGAGGAGCCCTTCTACCAGCGCGCCGTTCTTTATCACTGAACCGGCAGATGTGAGAAAACCTCTCATCTTCCAGATGGCTCCTTTATCGTGGACTACGCCGTGAGCGTAGGCCGAATCTGTGTAAATGTTGACGGCAAGGCCTTCCGCCAAGCTGCACGCTCTGGTCAAGGCGCACAGCTCCGCCTGCTGTGCGGAAAATGTAGGTGGAAGACGCCCGCTTTCTACCGTTTCGCTATCCGAGCACACGGCGTACCCGGACAACAGAGACCCGTCCCATGCGCGCCTAGCTGATCCATCGACATAATATGTACAGTCGGGATATTCTAAGGGATTGTCCCTTAGATCCGATCGCACCGTGGAGACTAGCTGCACAACGTCGGTGCACACATGAGGTTCGCCCTCCTCAGGAGTGGGCATCAGTGAGGCTGGGTTGAGCGTCGTGCAACGTTCGATCGTGATGTTGGCTGCAGTGATCAGTGCGGATTCGTATTGCATTAATCTAGTGTTAGACAAATGGTGCTTCGCTGTGACAACAGCGAAGTGACACAATGTGGTACCCGTAGCGTTACTGGGTGTCCCATAACAATGTCCGCTGTTCTTTCTACTGCGTACCTGGCCGCTGCCACGGCTTGCAAGCACACTGGAAACCCTTGTTCGACCGGGTCTAACTTTTTACTAAAGTAGGCCACCGGCCGCTCCTTATCCCCATGGGTCTGTGTCAAAACTGACTGGGCGAAACCTCCCACGGCGTGAGTGTAAAGGGTAAATGGTTTCGCATAATCCGGGAGTCCTAATGACGGTGCCGTAACCAGCGCCTGTTTCAGCCCGTCAAAACATCGCCTCAATTCATCCGTCCATATCAATAGGTCCGGGGCATTTGATTTGGTCGCCTCGTACAGTGGTTTAGCCAGCAGCGCAAAATCAAGTATCCAAGTGCGGCAGTAACCCGTCATACCTAGGAAGCGCAGCATTTGTCGTTGCCAGCGAGGGCGAGGCAGCTCCATGATAGCGGTCACCCGTCCAGCATCCAATTCTCGTTTTCCATGCGAAATGGCGTGTCCCAAGTAAGTTACAACCTGCCGCACAAACTGAAGTTTTGGTCTGCCTACTTTGTGGCCTTTGGCCGCCAAGGCCTTTAATAGGGCCAAAGAATCCATTTCGCACGCCTCCTTTGAAGGGGAGCAAATCAACAAATCGTCAACGTATTGCAGCAACACTGACCCTCCCTTCAATTCCACATCCGCCAGGTCGCGGTGCAGCGCCCGGGAAAACAGAGTGGGGCTATCTGAAAACCCCTGAGGTAGTACTGTCCAAGTATACTGGCGCCCCCTATGGGTGAAAGCGAACAAGTATTGTGACTCAGGCGCGATGGGCACAGAGAAAAACGCAGAACAAAGGTCGATGACCGTGAAGTATGTTGCATCCGGTGGAATTGACATCATGAGGGTTTCTCCGTTTGGAACTAGTGGGTGTATGCCCTGTATCACCTTGTTCACCTCCCTTAAATCCTGTACAAACCTCCATTTGTCCTTTGACGGCTTTTTAACTGGCAAAATTGGTGTATTACATGGGCTGTTAGTTTCCACGATAATCTTCTGTTCCACTAGGGATTGAATCACTGGTGCTATGCCTACGTCGGCCTCAGGTCGTAGCTTATACTGTTTTACATTTGGCAAGCGCATCCCCGGCTGCACTGCTATCACTAGAGGTTCGGCGTCTCGCATCCGTCCAACCTCACCGTCGCTTTTGGGCCATAAATTGTCTGGCACCTCCGCTAGGAGGTAATCTGACTCACCCGGGTCCGTCAGCACTGCCCTCATGGCATAGGTGCCCTTAGGAGGCAACTCTGTTGCTTCGAACGTTCCATCCCTCCGTTGTGTCTTGAAGTCAATTGAGAACCCTTCGCCATTTTGGAGCCGTTTCAAAGTCCAACGGCCCTTCTTACTCCGATAACCTTGTAGGGGAACTTCACGTAACCTCCCTACCATCCAACCTACACTTTCCGGCGGCCACCCCTTGGCAGTAGTGAGGGTAACATGGGCGGCCGCTCCTTCGGGGTATCGGGTCAATGCACGCTGACTCGAGGTTAGGACTGCCTCGATTCCTATTCCCTCGCGGCCGATCCACATCCGTGCCAAGTGTAGAGGCGTGCGCTCGCCCAGCTTTTCCTTAACCTTTTCTCGATAATTCTCGTCGTCGCCCGTTGCATCATAGTACGCAGTGCAATGGGGTGGACTATCCTTTAAGGTTTTTATCGAAATTTCGTGCAGTTGTAGCCAATCTCGCAGAACTGCGTTGTCCAAACACACATTATCTATGATATGCGTCCAGGTAGCCAGAGCCCCTTCATCCATGCGCCACCAATACACGGTGGGGCCGGGCCGAGACAATGCCGTCATTACCAAGTCGCGTTTAGATTCCGCGACGTCTACGAAAACTCCCTCCTCGGTACATGAGATCTGACAGCCCAAACGGCACAATAAATCCCGTCCCAGCAAATTCGTCGGGGCGGTAGTGGTCATCAGAAAAGCATGTTTAGCCTCCAGCGGGCCGCATGTTACTCGCACTTCCTCCGAAATAGGAAGCGCTTGGGGTAAACCCGAAACACCCAGTATTTGAACGTTCCTGGCCGTAGGGCGCAAAGAGGGCAATTGCCCCTTGTTAATTGTGCTGCGAGTCGCGCCCGTATCTACGAGAAATTCTAATTGTCTTCCCTCCACGTCCAACATCATGGTTGGTTCCTCTGCCGGTGTCATGGTCAAGAGAGGACACTCCTTGGGCGACTCGCCAGCGTCCCGTCAGTAGGCCCCTCTATTGTATTGGGGCTGAAACCCCTTACGAGCCTTTGGGCAATCACGTATCCAGTGTCCCATCTGCTTGCAATAATGGCACGGTTCCTGCGGAACCGGTGGTGCGGAGGGCATAGGTCGTCCCTCTACAGCGCCCCTTCCGCCCTGCCGGCGTTCTGGCGGCCCCCAATGTGACTGGTTCACTGGTTGCCACTGCGGCGGACCCCGAGGCGGGGCCCAGTTCCCCCTTGGTCCGTTCTGCATCCCACTATTGGGGGGTGGTCCGGGGTTTTGGAGAAGGGGTCTTGGTGGATACCAATTTTGGGGAGGGGGCCCTTGCACAGTCCAAGTTTGAGGGTTTTGAGGAGGAGGGGGAAGAGGGGGTGGTATTGTCCATTGTTGTTTCACCTCGTTCATATTAATTAGTCCAAAATCTTCCTCAGTACAACCGTCGCAGTTCTCATTTTCGTTGTGGATCCACTCTCCGTTGGGGAATTGGCCCTTATAGAAAAGAGGATAACAACTCCTCCTATGTTCCTCTGGACCTCGAACAGGTCCCCACTTCTGGCACTGTTCGTGTATGTAGTTCTGACTCTGATCCCCCTTTTTATTCTGATTAAATTGAGCCCGTTTCTCTTGGACAAACATTTGCAATATTTCCTCCTTAATATCCTTCTTCTCCTCTAGGGAGGAGCCCGGGCATTGTTCCAGTTTGTCGCATAATTCGTTGGTTGTCATTCCCTTCCAGCCGAAGAGGACGGTCTGTACCTGTTTCTTTAACACCGGCCGAAGCCCCTCGATTAGATATTGATTTACCAATGGTTGGGGTAGCCCTCCCAGCTGCATCGGACCCAGTCCTCCCCAGCGCGCAATGGCCTTTTCCAACCTTTCTCGGTACTCTCCAATTGGTTCTCCTGCCTTTTGTTTTATGGCCCCAATTTTTCCCCAATCCGGACCTCCTGCTGGCAACAGCGCATGCTCGATGGCACCCAGCAGCCGGAGCTTCAGTGCGTCCCATTGTACTAGTGTTATCCGGGGGATTGCACCCACCGCCCTTGGGTCGTCGTGCGGCCAGTGTGCTCTTTGTCTAGCCCTTTCCCATACTTTGGGTGGGAGCACGGATACTCCCATATGAGTTATGTCTCTATAGTCGCACTCGCCAGCCATAAACCAATTCGACATGGTCGGCACTATCTGCCGCGGATCCTCAATAAGCAAATGTTGAATCCTTTCCCGCATTACAGTTAAAGAGGATTCTTTCCATGGTACTCTTTCCCGAACCCCATGACCTGCTGCGTCAACCCCGATAACTTGTACAGGGCACAATGTTTTCTTTTCCTCTATTTCCTGACATTCCGATGGGGTAGTTTGTGAGGTCCTTTTCCCCTTACAACCTACCAGTGAGGGGTATAACCCATCCGGTCCTATCGGTGGCGGGAACCCTGCGATGTCGGTCCCGTCATCTATTCCGTTAGCCCCGAGTTGTGCAAACGGCCTTCCCTGGCTCGGGTGGTTCTGGGGTATCTGGGGCGCGATGGTAGCGGGGTTATAGGGAGGTGGTAGCGGGGGCGCAGAAAGGATAGGTGGTGCCTGAAACCCTGGGACAGAGCTTAGGACTGGGGCTGGGGAGGGTAGATTGGTCACTGCCTCCCCTCTCGCGGGGTCTGGTTTTTCAACGAGCGGCATCAGTCGCGCGTTGGCCTGCCTCTCTATTTCCTTAAGCGCTTCATCCTGCTCTTTATTCGCCTGTTTCCTCAGACCCTTGAGTTTAGTTACCTCACCGGCCAAGCTGGCCTGTTTCGACTTTGCGTGTCGCTTCATCGCTTCTTCCTTCCACCAGCCAAAGACTTTCCAATAGTCAGGCGGAAAGTGTTTCGTGGCCTGTTCGAACTTTTCTAATGTCTCATACAATACGTCCAATTTTTCCAGCGCAAAAGACCCTCCTTCGGGCCACGGTTCTCCTAAATCCTTCGTCAATGCAACCCATGACTTCCCTGGTCTCACAGCAGCATAGCCATACCTCTTAAACATAAAAAATGCTGGGGTATGTCTAAGCGGTTCACCTGCCTTTACTGTCTTATTACCCATACTGTTACCCATCCTAGGAAAATTTAGTTTACCGACGTAGCCTTGTACTCGTGAGGATCGCCCGCCTCGCGTTTACAGCCGTCTACCTAACTCTGAGAGGCTCGCAGTCTTGTACTCGTGAGGTTCGCCCGCCTCGCGTGGTACGGCCGCGCTACCTACTCTCCTGAGAGGCTCGCCCGCCTACACAGCCGTCTATCCTACCCTTACTGCACTTTCCTGGCGTCCTACGCCCGTATAATAGTTCTGATCTTACTTAAAATCCCAACGTCTCCCGGGTAGGCCTCGGATCGGGACGCCGCCCTTATCCTTACCCTCACAACCCAGAGATCTATTACCCCTTAACCTCAGGCGCCCAACGTGGGGCACTTCTCCTTACGTAACGTTACCCTAACGAGTCCATAAACAATCAGTTGCTCCAGGACCCAAGCGGTCCGTAATTAAATTTAGGTTCGTGGAACAGGTATGAGCAGGGAACGGAACGTACGGCGACCGAGCAAGAGAGAGTGGGTTACAATTTGGACTGACCCCCGGGCTAAAAAGGAAAAAACAAAAGAAAACCACAGCTCACCTGACCCGGATCAATTGCCAGCTGGTCTCTCACCACTCCCTTGCCTGGGACCGCGTCCCGGACTGCCCAGACTGATCCCACCGCTGCCACCAGTTGCCGAGAACGAGGACTTAGGACTTGGGACTCAAAGACTCAGAAGAAAGGAGCAACGGATATATTTATTGGAACTCGAGTACTCAAGCTTGAGGACAGCAAAGTTGCATTGAAACTCACAAGGAATGACCAACAGTACAACAAGATGCTCTGAAATAATTCAATTAACATTGCTTTATATAAAGGAAAGTCAGGGGTGGAGTTAGCTCACAAGACATAGAGACAGAATGGGCTCATTGGGTCCCCCACCATAGTCCCATCCTGTTGTTCAGTTAATTAAAGGAAGTTCATCCAAGGCCAGTCATGGGTTAGCTTCTGATAAGGAGATGGTCAGCATTATGTGACAACATGTTTACAACTTTCTGTATAGCAGCTGGCTTGGGAAAGTACAAAGGGGAGTGGACACTCGTAAAACTGTCAACTTGCAAGATAATGGCAAAACAGGAAAAAGGCAAAGAGAGATAAGAGTCGCCTCCAAGGCCTGGAAAGGGGAACTAGAGATTGTGCCCACGCAGGCCAGAGCACAAAGGCAGAGAACTCCTTATTAGGATATTACACATCCTCAATGCAGTAGAAAGAACTCAGTATCATGAAAGAGTACAGTAGCAAGTCAAAACAAAACATATAATTGGTTATACTTGGTAATTGGTAAAGCAGCAAGGATATACAAAGGGGGAGGGGCATTACAGCTCCCTACATATATATATATATATATATATACATATATATATATATATATATATATATATATATATATATTGTGAGAAACCACCGGTGAAACCACCTGTTCTCACCCAGATTTGGTGCCCCGCCCACCGCGTGACGTGGCCTCCTTGGAGCCTCACGCGATCGGGAGGCGATTCGGCACGTGATTGGTGGAGAGTCGAGAGAGCGCGGTCGCGATCTTGTGCAACGGACGCGGCTCGAAGGCTCCGAGTGGGAAATCTCAAAAGGGCTTTCCTTGAATCCTCACGACAGCCGAGTTGGGCTGGTCGATTACAGTTCGGTATTTTACGAGCGAGTAACTCCGGACGAGAACGAGTGATTCCCGGATCTCGTAGATTGGAACCGCGAGTGATTGCCTGCTTCGTGTTGGAGCTGCTGGCCGACCGTTCCTGCCGGCCTTGTGCGGTGAATTCCATCCTGTTACCCTCCGAGTCCCGGAGATCGTCGATTGGAGCCGCGAGTGATCTTACCTGCGTCCTGTTTGGAGCGTCTGTTGCCGACAGTTCCTGCAGGCTTTGTGCAGTTTATTCCATTTTGTTACCATCCCTGGATTTTGTGATCGAGCCAATAAATCATCGCGCCTACCCCTAGAGGCCGATTAAAACACAGTTGTGTTTCTTGAGTTCTCTTTGTCCACCCCGTGGACTACTTGAAGCCCGGACATTAACGTCCGTATTCCGTGCTGGGAAACATTTCACAGGCGGGATCGCGACAAAATATATATATATATATATATATATATATATATATATATACAGACTTGGCATTTAATATGGAATATATATTTTTTCTTGACTTGGGTTTACTTTCTTCACTCAGTATATCAATCTGGTGAGTTTCTTTTACACTTTGGTGATTTATTTGTTAAAAGAACCATGTCACTGATTGTCTGTCGCAGCCAGAAGTCAACAACAGGATTATATCACAGGTGGCGTGGCAAAATGTACGGACAGGTGCATTTGATGATTGACTTCACATTCGGGTATACAAGGGTTGTTGCGTTCTGTATTCGTGGAAAACAACTGCTGCACATCTCCAAAAGTTATTGCCGCTTCCTCTGGAGATGGTCCGTCAACTCGACAATGCTGTTTGTCATGGAGTGGTGGCTTTACGAAATTACGGCATGAAACAGCATGCTATTCCTCGGCAGTATGGCATCATTCAAGGTCAGGTGTCAAAGATCCTGAAACAAAATGCTCAGAGGGGTGTCCCTACTCCAATACCGAGGCCAGGACATCCTCACAGAACCACAAGGAGGGATGATCGCCAGCTGCACCGGTTCGTCCGCAATGGCCGTACCAAGTCAGCTAATCGGCTTAGGGCTGAGTGGCAGCAACTGACAAATGTGCCTGTATCCAGAAGGCTAGTCAACCAACGACTGGTTCAAGCAGGCTATCGTGCCAGGCGTCCGCTGAGAAAGCCACGCCTGACCAGACAACACAGCCAGCGCCGATTGCAGTGGGCCAGAGAGCACTGTCATTGGCAGCCAGGACACTGGAATCACGTTATCTTCAGTGACAAGTCTAGATTTCTGGTCTATCGTCAAGATGGCCGCGTCCGAGTGCGCATACAAGTGCATGAAGTCTAGAACAAAGATTGTATAGTGCCAAGAGTCCAAGCTGGAGGTGGTGGGGTGACCGTTTGGGCTGCTTTTCATGCAGGGGGCAAAACTGACCTGGTTGTTCTGAATGGAAACCTGAACCAGTTCAAGTACAGGGCCATTCTGGAAGAAACATTGCTTCCATTTGCTCATGCAGCCTTTCGAGGAAACTTTGTCTTCCAAGATTGCAATGCACCGCCTCATCGTGCTCGCATGATCCAACACTTTCTTGCTGACGGTGGTGTAGAGCATATGGAGTGGCCTGCCATGTCCCCGGATATGAATCCGATAGAGAACTTGTGGGCAGAATTAACGTGTCAAATCGACCACTTGGACCAGCAGCCGACCTCTGTGCGTGAATTGCAGCAGGCTATTGTCACTGCATGGCAAGCGATTCCTGTCCAAACCTTGGCAAATCTCGTGAACAGCATGCCTCAACGTGTACGTGCTCTCCTGAATGCTCGTGGGGGTTACACGAAGAACTGAACTGTAATTTTACTGTCCGTAATCCCAGTTGTAATTTAACTTTTGTTTTTGTTAAAAAAAAATTGGCTAATGTGCAAAATAAAGAGATGCTTCTGGAAAACGTACAGAAGTTTAACACAGTACTGTCCATGAATTGAGTTCGATATCAGTTTACATCACTTTCAAGGATCAATTTATTTATTTCGAAATGTCAAATGTGGTTTTTGTTTCTTTTAAAGGTCACATTAACAAAATGTAGAATAATTTCAACATAATTCCAATGAACTTTTGGTTCTAAGACATCTTGAAAAGTAAGTTCACCCCCACAAAAAAAATATTCCATATTAAATGCCAAGTCTGTATGCCAATGCCAAGCAACCTCGTGCGCGACGACGCCATTTTTCGACCCTGCTACCATCACTGCTTCGCTCTCCTCATGTCCCTCAATTTGGTCCTGGATCGACCCTGCCTCACTCTCCTCTACCGGAACCCAGCCGTCTTGATCTGCCATAGCGCGACTTTCAAAATTCGGGTTTTTATTTTTGTAAAACACAATCAAATTTCGCCGTTATAATTTCGAGCGCGTTCCACGCGCTCGGGTCCAATCCCACTCCTGACACCAATTGTTACGGACACGACTTAGATGTTATGATGGGCCGAGCGGAATGGCCGCCGTGTTCGCACAGTTTACCCGATTACACTCGAACGTTGGCCGAATCGCGCTACGCTAGATCAATGAAGGAAAGGACACAATGGCTGGGATTAAGGCAACGACACAAGGGGTACAGTTCTCAAGACCTCCGGAGGAGGATATAATATTGGTTATGCAGAACGGTTAGATTACACGGCAAGAGGTAAAGCACAGCAAGATGGGCACTTATACACGGTCTTATCTTATTCCTGACAGACCACAGACAAACGGGACAAGACTGACTCACACAGGGATTGATGGCAAGGAAGGGCAGGCAGTCGACAGCTCAAGGTGCACCTTGGCTCAGGGGCAGAATCGACCCGGTCCGGTCTAGAGATGCGGGGAGGTATCGTCGCGCTGGAGGTGGCGTCCTTTTCTCTCCAAGCTGAGGCGCATCTGACGTCACCTCCGTCTTCCTGCGCATGTCCAGCGGGGAGTGACACGCCCTCGGCTCGTTAGCTCCGCCCCAGATGGAATCGGTCCGCCGCTTCTTATTGGGTGCGGGGGGTTACCGGGCTCCGCCCTTGACGAGGAGCTGACAGTGAGCCCCTGCGTGGTAACCCCGTCGGAGCACATGTTCAATGGCGGCTAACCAAGCCGGAGTGAGGACGCACACTCCCCGCGCCGCCGCCGCTGTTGTTGTTGTTGGTGTTGTTGTTCCATGAGGAAGAGATGCGGGGAGGTATTGGGAGGTCCTAAACTTACTAATGGTGCCATACAATCACATTCTGGTGCAACGAAGAGTCAGAATTAATGGAAACGAGTCCTTAACTGACATAGACTAAGAATAACTAGCAAGATGTCCTATAGTTGTCTACGTGAGATGCGGTGAACCTGGGCACGACATTTAATGGGGGAAAAAGGGGAAGGTCGGGGCTACAGAGTGTTGTTTACAGACAATGGGACTAGGGAATGGGGGATTGGGGATAGTTGGGGAGTATTGGGGAAATAGGGGAATATTTACAAGCGGATATGGATGGAGGCCAAATCCCATATCCGCAACAATATGCATATATATTGCTGCCCGATAAACGGGCTTTTCAGAGTGCCTGAGTGTTTGGTTTGATTAAAGCAACTCGGATGAATTCCAGCTTTTTGTCGCGTCCATTCTTCCGATCGACGTGGGAACACCAGCTCCTTCATTGGTGACCTACCGACATGGACACGGCAGTCGCCCTTAAACTGCCTACCTTCTGGGAGGCTCACGCGGCGGTTTGGTTCGCACAGGCGGATTCCCTGTTCGCCCTGCGAGGCATCACGGCCGACGACACGCGCTTCCACCATGTGGTAGCAGCGCTCGGTTCGGCCACCGCGCCCTGAGCCTCCTCGAGAGCCCGCCAGCCGCTGACAAATACGGCGCGATTAAGAAGCTTCTCCTCGACGCTTTCGCCCTCCCATCGGCGGAACGCGCACGGCGCCTGCTCGACCTGCCCGAGCTCGGCGACACGCGCCCTTCCGAGCGAATGGACTACATGCTTTCACTGCTCGGCGAGCACTCTCCGGCATTCCTGTTCCGGGAGCTGTTCCTCCGTCAGCTGCCTAACCCGGTACGCCTCGCCCTGGCAAGCACGACGATCACAGATCCCCGGGCCCTTGCCAGAGAAGCCGACAAGATCTCCGCCGCAGGACAGCGCATCGCAGCGGCGACATGGGACCCACCGCCGTCCGACGCAACACCCATGGCGCCCGAGCACCCGGCACGGTCGACGACCGAACTGCCGACGCAATTGGCGGCCGCTACACCGAGCCGACCACCTCCAGCACGACGACCGGGGCCTCCACCTGACCAAGCGTGGTGTTACTATCATGCCAGGTTCGGACAGAAGGCCCGGACATGCCGACCCCCGTGCACCTTCGGCAGGCCGGGAAACGGCCGGGCCGGCGTTCATTACCAGCCATGAGCGCCGGCCACACGGGCAACTTACTGTTCATCACGGATAAAGCGTCCGGACGGCGCTTCCTGTGCGACACCGGCGCCCAACTGAGCGTCATACCCGCCTCTGACCAGGACAGGCAATCCGCGGTTTGCGGCCCCTCCTTGGTTGCGGCCAACGGATCGACCATCCGCACCTTCGGCCCGCGCAACGTCACCCTCTGCTTCGGCGGCCAACGCTTTGCTTGGACGTTTGTAACTGCAAACGTGCCCATGGCTCTGCTAGGCGCCGACTTCCTCTGCGCACACGGACTGCTGGTGGACGTCCAACGGCATCGTTTAATCAACGCCGAAACCTTCAGCTCCCTGGTATGCACATTGAGCAGCTCCGCGCCGACCGAGCTGGCATGCGCCGTCCCGGCGGCGAACGAGTTTGCTCGCCTGCTCACGGAGTTCCCGGCCCTCACGCGGCCGACGTTTTCGGCCGTCGCAGTACGGCATGGGATCGAGCACCACATACCAACCACGGGCCCGCCGGTCTACGCCAGGGCCCGCCGCCTCGACCCAGCCAAGCTCGCCGTGGCGAAGGCCGAATTTGACGCGTTGGAGCACCTCGGCATCGTGCGGCGCTCCGATAGCGCGTGGGCCTCGCCACTGCACATCGTGCCAAAGCCGGGGGGTGGATGGCGCCCGTGTGGCGACTACCGCCGTCTCATTGACGCTACCACCCCCGACAGGTACCCGATCCCGCATATCCAAGACTTCTCCGCCCGTCTGGCGGGACGGGTCATTTTTTCGAAAATTGATCTCATACGGGGATATCACCAGGTACCTGTCAGGGCGGCCGACGTCCCTAAAACGGCAGTCATCACGCCGTTCGGCTTATTCGAATTCTTGCGGATGCCGTTTGGTCTCAAGAACGCGGCTCAGGCGTTCCAGCGCTTGATGGACGGCGTGCTGCGTGACCTGCCGTTCCTTTTCGTTTACCTGGACGACATCCTCGTCGCCAGCACGTCCCGGGCCGAGCACCTCCTCCACCTCCGAACACTGTTCGGGCGCCTCAGCGAGCACGGCCTCATCGTCAACCCGGCCAAATGCCACTTCGGCACGACGGCCGTTGATTTTTTGGGCCACCACATCACCAAGAACGGGGCCGTGCCGCTGCCAACCAAGGTCGAGGCCATCACCAAGTTCCCGCGTCTCCGCACCATAAAGGCCCTGCAGGAATTCCTGGGAATGGTGAATTTTTATCACCGCTTCGTGCCCCGCGCTGCTCAACTCATGCGGCCCCTCTACGAAGCCCTCCGGGGCAAGCCGGCCAAGCACGACATCGCCTGGTCCGCAGCAATGGATGCGGCCTTCCAAAGCTCAAAGCGGGCCCTCGCCGACGCAACACTGCTCGCTCACCCGGTGCTCAACGCTCCCATCGCCCTCACCACGGATGCCTCCGACTACGCGGTGGGCGCCGTACATGAGCAATGGGTGAACGGGGTTTGGCAGCCACTCGCTTTTTTCAGCCGGCAGCTCCGGCCGAACGAGCTCAAATACAGCACGTTTGACCGGGAGCTCCTCGGTCTACACCTGGCCGTCCGCCATTTCCGCCACCTCCTGGAGGGCCGACCTTTCACGGCGTTCGTCGACCACAAGCCGTTGGTTTACGCCATGGCCAAGGTCACGGAGCCGTGGTCGGCCCGCCAACAGCGCCACCTCTCCGCCGTGTCGGAGTTTACCACGGACATCCGGCACGTCGCCGGCAAAAACAACGCCGTGGCCGACTGTCTTTCCCGGGCCAGCGCGAACGCGGTCCACCTGGGCGTGGACTTTGCGCTTATGGCGGCGGACCAAACCACCGACACCACGGTGCAAGCCCTCCGGGCGGCGGACACGGGCCTCCGCCTGGCCGACATCCCCTTCGCGGACACTGTCCTGCTCTGCGACGTCTCCCAAGGCCAGCCTCGCCCCATCGTGCCCGTCACCTGGCAACGCCGCATCTTCGCCTCCCTCCACGGCCTTTCCCACCCGGGCCGGAAAGCTTCCCAGAAGCTGGTGTCGGCGCGATTCGTCTGGCACGGCCTTCGTCGGGACGTCCGCGATTGGACCAGCACCTGCACGGCCTGCCAACGGGCCAAGGTCCACCGACACACCCAGGCCCCGCTGGCACCTTTCACCGTGCCCGAACGACGTTTCGACCACGTCAACGTGGATCTGGTGGGCCCCCTCCCCCCGTCACGGGGGTTCACACACCTGCTCACCATGGTGGACAGGACCACCAGGTGGCCGGAGGCCGTTCCCCTCGTCTCCACCACCACCGCCGACGTGGCGCAGGCTTTCATCGCCACCTGGGTCGCCCGCTTCGGCGCACCGGCGGACATCTCGTCAGACCGCGGACCACAGTTCACCTCCGAGCTGTGGGGCGCGGTCGCCCGCAACCTGGGGGTCAAGCTCCACCGTACTACGGCCTACCACCCCCAAGCAAACGGGTTGTGCGAGCGATTCCACCGCTCCATGAAGGCCGCGCTCATGGCCGGCCTTCAAGACGGCGGTTGGGCCGACCGGCTGCCGTGGGTCCTTTTGGGCCTCCGCACGGCCCCCAAGGAGGACCTCCAGGCATCCACCGCCGAGCTTGTCTATGGCCAGGCGCTACGCGTCCCGGGCGAATTCGTGCCCGACGCTACCAGTCCCTGGTCCGCAGCTCACCAGCGCTCGGACCTCCAGGAGGCCGCCCGACAGTTTGCCCCCGTGCCAACATCCCACCACGGTGACCCCCAGTCCTACGTCCCCCCAGCACTTCGCACAGCGGAGTATGTTTTTGTGCGTCACGACGCACATCGGGGGCCACTCCGGCCGCCGTACGACGGGCCCTTCCGGGTGCTGCGACGGGACGACAAGTCGTTCGTCATCGACATCGGCGGCAGGTCGGACCGGATTGCGGTGGACCGCCTCAAGCCGGCGCACGTGGACGTCGACCACCCACCACGGGTGGCCCTTCCGCCGCGGCGAGGCCGCCCCCCATCCACGGTGCCCCCCACTCGACCGCCCACCACCAC